>NC_047017.1:1851129-2151129 GCF_902652985.1 Pecten maximus | reverse complement strand
AAACGGAATCATCTTCCAAAGGCCGTAGAGTACTGTACATAAGTTGCCATTTAAGCATAGATCTCCGTCCTAACCATGGTGCTTTGGTCGAACTTCGGCATTTAACCACAAAAAGTTCCAAAGTAAGTGTTATGAATGTTTAAGTCTTTTCCGTATTTTCCTCTTATTTTGTGATACTTTTATTAGTTAGCTGCTTCCTGTTCCTGTGGTGGCATGACCGGTGCAGGTGGTTCCTCTGTCTTCTCCGGTTCCGGTGCCTGCATGATCTTCCGTTGGAAATAAATGTAATGAAGCCAGCCGAACTCTGGGCTCATACTAAGCGATTGCTTGAAAATGGTTGCCGGTGTTTGGAGGATCCGGACTATTTCCCAGCCATTTTGACCTTCTTGAGCTATCAGACTGTCCCAGTTAGCGGATACGTCAATTGTCGTTTGACCAATTCCAGTCATCCGCATCTTCCCTGGGGCTTTGTATTCCACCATTTTGGCTTCATATACCGGTGAATTGTCGCTTGCCTTAGATAACGGCTTTTCAAAGATAAACATTGCGCCTACCTCAGATGTGATCGAAGACGCCATGAACGCCCTGTCGGAGAAACTTTTATTATTCTGATCCAAAAACACTTCCACTAGTTTCCAGCCCTGTAAGAGATACGGCGCTACGATATTGATCCAATCAAAGTTGACGCTCCAAGATCCCCCGATGGCCCCAGTTAGGGTTTTAAGCACCGCTGTCATCTTAGCCGGAACAACCTGATACATGTATTTCTCACCGCCTGGCGTTGTGGGCATTTCATAGAAGATATCGGCACACAAAACTGGAAAATACCAAATAATAACACATTACTTCAAGTACTTTTGATGGTTGAACCAGCGACATTTTTGAGGATCAAGAGGTGTATAACAATGCTTGTAAAAGCCGTTATTGCTTAGGAATTCGTCTTATTGAATGGGATATTCAGATGTATAGTTAATATTTAAGGGAAAATAAGTATAAGGCTTTTAATTGACAAGCAAGCGACCTCGACTTTATCTTTCTTGAATTAATCAAGAAAATCATTTACCATGTGAAAAATAAGTGACTGACATACATGAATGTGACAAACTGATATATCATACTCGGGGCTAGTTCAATACTTTGGTGGCACCGGATTTAGTCATAGTATCATAACGAGGCTTATATACATATATCAGGACCCGCATCAGTAATTGGTTACATGCTTGCATGCAAAAATATTTACACAGTCATTATTACATGCACACTTGTACTAAATTTTCAAACTCGTCAAGTATGACCTTTGACTCTTTAACCTTGACCAAACTGGCAACTCAAATAAAATCAGGTCTATGAAATGGTGTTATGGTCATATGGGGTGAACACGAGATATCTGGCTTGTTTTGTTTTGTTTTTCCTTGTTTTGATTTTTGTTTTTGTTTTTTTACGTGTACAAGTATTACCTTTGACCTTGCCCGATGAACACAAACACGTAATCAGATGTACTTTCTGACGTTATGATACTATGATGTGAATATGAGCTAAATCGATCTGACACAAAACGCCTATACCGACTCACGGATGTACAGGAAGATGCACGTGCAGACGTACGAATACACAACACGATTACTTTATATTCTTGTTCACTAAGTGGTGTGGATATTATAATGCTTTATTTCCAATGAAATGTTTTAAAATTGTCAGACTGTAACGTCATCCTTGCTTTCACTGCAGTAACATTTATCTTTATTTACTTACGTGTGTTCGGACTGTGTCCATAAAGCATCATGCTTGGTTGCCCAGCACCCATGCCCATTGTTGCAGAAACAGGTGCTGCAGACGCTCCAGAAAATGAGCCACCGGTCACTTCAATACCAATCAGACGGCCCCCATCATGTGACACTTTCTCGATCGTCTGCAAAATATGGATGGGTTGAGAGGCAACTGTTCCTCCAATTTGCAAAAGACCTGTCCCAAACACTTGCTGGGGAATGCAGGTCTTCTCCATACATAGCTTCCACTTTCCTCGTTCCTCGTCAGTAACTTGATGAAATATTCCCTGCGTTTTAAGCCTGGACTCGACTTTGAGCGACATAAATCCTGAAGCTGTCATACTTCCGGGAGAGACATTGAAGGTCGACATTCGGAATCCAAGGTCGTACAAATTAGTAAGTGCCGGAAGATAAACAGTTCCTGTGAGTGTCTTGAACTGCAACTCCGGAGAGAAAATGAAGCCAGTTTGGGCTTCATGGGGGACCTCGATATTAACAAAATTGTATGTGACTGGTGGTCCGGCATATTTAGGTTCTTGGGCCACCGCCGCTACTGGGCGCGGGGCGGCTGTACTGCTACTCTGTCCACAACCCATACTCTAGATCTGAAAAGAATATAACCACATCAAGAATGATAAGAATTACTCAATCAATTTCAAAGCTTGGGATGTTTTGTAGACTAGAATAAAACATGGTTCAATCGAACTTGAGTCGAATCTGTCCCAAAATGTCAGCTCTATAGCTAGAACACACTCCTATGTATCTACACAGGCCGAACGTTTCACCTCCCAATATTACATCATTTGTTAGATATATACATGGGCCTATATATATGAAATCTTTGTACCATAATGTAAATATAACTTCAGATGATATGATAATAGCTCGTTACTCAAACAACCCAAAACAATTCCTTAACTTCAACAAGAATATAAATACTGGAATCTCAAACCAACCAATACAATCATTTAACATTACCATGGATATATTACTGACATCTCACTTAACTACGTCATGGATATATTACTGACATCTCACTCAACAACGCCATGAATATATTACTGACATCTCACTTAACTACGCCATGGATATATTACTGACATCTCACTTAACAACGCCATGAATATATTACTGACATCTCACTTAACAACGCCATGGATATATTACTGACATCTCACTTAACAACGCCATGGATATATTACTGACATCTCACTTAACTACGCCATGGATATATTACTGACATCTCACTTAACATCACCATGGATATATTACTGACATCTCACTTAACTACGTCATGGATATATTACTGACACCTCACTTAACATCACCATGGATATATTACTGACATCTCACTTCACTACGTCATCAATATATTACTGACATCTCAGTTGACATTGTCAAGAACATCAGTACTTGTATCTCCAACCAACCGATAAAATAAATATCAGCAATATAATTATTCAAACAAAAATCTTTTTTTTTTGTCCGTTTGTCTCTGGTTCTGAAGGTTGTCTTTGTGTTGTCTGACGACATGTTGAGGTATATAGACTATCATTTCAGTGTTGCGTAATTACTGTGCACCTCTTAATGAAATAAGATAAAAGAAAATGAATGAACGATTAATCGTATAACATAGCTGATAGTTTATAATGCCTGTTTGAATAGCGTAAAAGTAAACCAGACAACTTAATTTTAGTTATCTCATTAATTATAGTCATTACAATATAATTTTAAGACATATAGATCCATCTTAATTCTAGTTGTCACATTATAATTCTAGGACATGTCAACCCACCTTAATTCTAGTTGTCACAATATAATTCTAGGACGTCTCTGTCCACATAAGTTCTAGTTTTCACAATTTAAGTTTAGGACGTATTCGTCCATCTTAATTCTTGTTGTCACATTATAATTCTAGGAAATGTCAACCACATTAATTCTAGTCACAATACATGTATAAGTTGAGGACGCCTTCATCCTCCTTAATTCTAGTTGTCACAATATAAGCCCATCTCGCGGTGGCCGAGTGGTTAAGGTGTCCCGACACTTTATCATTAGCCCTCCACCTCTGGGTTGAGAGTTCGAAACCTACGTGGGGCAGTTGCCAGCTACTGACCGTAGGCCGGTGGTTTTTCTCCGGGCACTCAGGCTTTCCTCCACCTTCTAAACCTGGCACGTCCTTAAATGACCCTGGCTGTTAATAGGACGTTAAACAAAGCATACCAGTGTACTGAGTCAGGCTTGATCAAACACGTGTTCCTTTAATGTTTTATCGATCACCTATATTTGGCAATACTTTGTTTTAAATAGAACTTTGACCAAGAAGGGTTTAACATAGATATTTAACCACAGTATGGGTATACTCTATATTTCACCATATCTGTAAAACTAACGACTCCTTCCTTTTTACGGGACGATTTACACGGAATAAAAGAGACTATTCAACCGTAAACACGAAAGCGACGGAACGGTATTAGTTCTAGATAACGTAGAACAAAATACCAAATGTAAGGAGAAATCATGATTAGCTTGGGTGATCGGTTGGCACCATTTGCCTTTCACGTTGGCGGCCGGGGTTCGATTTCCCGATCGGTCACCTGCCCGACCACGTGGGTATTCCGGTTTCCTCCCATACTAAGACCTCTCGCGCGCTTCCATTCGGGCCAACAAGCGTGATTAATATAAGTTGATATATCTTGCTTAGCAATTGTTGCAAAATAAATAAAGTTTACTTTTTTTTAATTAGTTCAACTGCATTGGCGTATATTTATTAAATAATGGATCATAAATTAATTCTCATTTCGTGGCAGATTTTATGAAGTGAGAGTAAGACTAAACTTGAGACGAGTGTCATTAAATCTCAAATGAAATTAGAGCAAATTTAAGATACTTTTCATCACATAACGAATATAAAGTCAAAATTTGGAGAGAAAAATCAAACGGATAAAACCATTTTGTTGCGCTCATTTCAATTCATGACCCATATTATGACATAGCAATTGATTCCTGGCCAGCGCATTGTATACACATTCAGAATATTACATGGGCACTTTAATTGGTAACCCCCTGTGGAGGAAGAGTTTGTTCCTGTTCCGTGGCCGAAATATGCCAAAGGCTATACATGTACCAATGGTAGTTGATACTCCTGCTTAGCGCTTAGTTTTTTTGGGGGTTTTTGTTTGCTTGTTTGTTTGTGTTTTTTTATTGGTTCGCTCATTGTCAGTATAAAATGACCGAGTGGGGTGTCCTGCTTGCTGTCTTCGGCAGTATGCTTCAGTGAGATCGCACTATAATGTCGGAGCATACCGCATCCTCCCAAATCACACGCAACCATACGCAAAGCATCTCACACAAAGTGGAGGTAATCCCTTAATGACAGTAGCTGTTGATTGGACATTACTTGGACATTACTTGGACATTACGCAAACTAAATTTAACAATGTAAACGTTTTTTTTGTTTTTTTTTGTTTTTGTTAATATTTTTATCAAAATCCGTTACGTACACACGTGCATAGAACGGAACGCTTCCCTCCCAACGAGGGGAAATTAACTCGTACTGTTAAAAAGTTGACAATGCTTCGTGTACCAAAAACACAAACACGTATTTTATCCAATATTGAAGTCAAGTTATTGTTACCATCGAACACACGTGGATACGATTTCAGTGATATCGATTTCGTTCGCATGCAGTAGACTAAATGGCCCGTGACTCTCCTTGATTGGACTGGCCCGTAGTACTCTATACATACGAGTACACGGGGAAATAGGACAGTGTCGGTAATGTTATAATATGTGGGGTTTTAACATTGTAGCCATGTTTGGATTATGATGATAATTATAGACATGTCTTATCTACTATATTTACTAGCGGATACAGGGGGTGGGGTGGTTCCTGGGGGTCAGGACCCCCCCCCCCCCCCCCCCCCCCCCCCCCCCCCCCTTTCGGAGGAGGAAATATTTTTTTCATAGCTTTAAACCTGCTTCGCATTATCACTAAATTACTTGACACCCCCCCCCCCCCCCCCCCCCCCCCCACCCCATATATTAAGATTAAAATAGCCATAATATACATGTATTAAGACTTTTCTGGCTATTTTTTTTTTATATAAGACTAGACATACCCCTGTGGTTTGGGGATTGAGGAAGCTTTCTGTATATCTTAAATCATCAATATGGCGTAGATTAATAGCTCAGTCTACCCTAGAATAATTTTGTGATATAAGTGAATATGGTGTCAGAAACCAAGTACACCACGGTGATTATACCCGACTTACCTGTATGTACAGAATGTGTATATCTAATCCCTCGCCTTTACCCTGGTATGACACGGTTACCGTGTGGGTGAACTGGCGTTGTGAAACATATAACTTCAATAAACGCTGTCTTGTGTATATATGGACAGGCACATATTTATATAGAACTGCTGAATTTCGAAATAAACGATAGCTTTGTACTGTTGTCTTTTTGTTTACCCTGGTTGCTAACAACAAACCGATGATGTGGGGCATTGTGCAGATTCGTGTGTCTCGGTGAGATACCAGCCTCATATATATAGTGAAGCGACCATGACCTTTGGACAAATCAATGTGTTCATTTTTCGTTACACACATTTAAAATACATGACGGGACACCGGGATGCTCGTTTTCTTTCTGTATGTCATTGACTCAAAATATCGATAGGTCGTAAAACAATACAATACAATACCCATATATCACAATACCCATATATCACAATAGGCGATTAGATTATTGACAATTAACTAAAACGGCCCGTTTTTATATTGTGTCCACTGTAGGTTGTAACATAGTCCATACAGGACATACATATATATAACATATTAACACAAATGACGAATGAAGACAACTTTATGACTCGTGCCCTGACCGGGCCTCGAACTCACGATGTACGGCACCCAATCGCCTAGCCAGAATTATCCACAGCTTATACCGCTGCGCCACATCGGCGTTCTTAAAAAAGAACGTTTCAATGGCGCAGTGATGGTCGGCCCGGTACCCTGACATGATCATTGTGGAAGTCGTCTATTAGATTATATGAATACCTGGATCGCAATGTATTTACATACATCGATACGAATTGTACACATATTATAAATATTTATGGAGCACAACTACGACAGGAAATTCAAATCTATATCTTTGGCTCACCAACACAGAGCCTATATGACACATTGTGCTAATTATATGATATAACCAATAGTAACACAATTGACGAAGAATATATATATACATTTAATTAGTATTGGCACTACTTAATTAGATCGAGTCGTCGATTACTGCTTAATGAACACCACAAATGAAACAAATTCGTCATCTACTACAAAATTGAAAAGAGCATTGGATTTTAAAAACCTTGTATGGGTCGTTCATAATAGTATCGAAATAAAAATCCTACTTGCTAATGGTTGTCGATCACTGCAATTAAATAATAAAACTCGTCTCCAAAATCGTCCTGGTTGCAAAGAATTCACATTCCATTCTCCATAGGAATGTTAAGTTGATTTTAAACGTTCGAAATTTGAAAAAGAAAAGATCTAATGATACATATTTCTCAAATATTAAATCTTGTTTATAAGTTCTGTAGTTCTGTAAGGGAATTGAAAATATCGCTTTTCCAACTATATATATGAACATATTGTTTAGCGTCTGGGGAAAAAACAATCACCGAGTTAAAATAATCCTAACTTTGATCAAAGTTATTTGCGATTACCGCGGTGCATGTATATACAGTTTGGATTATAAATGGCTAAGAAATATGGCCGACTATAGTTGAAATGATTCTATTTAGCAGTTAACGAGTATCGTAATCTATGTTATCATAAGATTCAATTAGTACACACACATGACACATAAGCCCAAGTAAAAATCTACTAGAGATTAAGGTTAGATGTCAGCGGAGACGCGTGAACTATCCCTTTCTTCATAGGAATGTGAGTATTACACAGTATCGACCGCGATATACGCAAAAGTAAACTATAAGATAGAGACACTTGGCACGGTTTCCGAAACTACCGTCAACGATACATAGTATATGTGCCATACCGGGAGTCGACTTTCAATCTATTAAAATGCTGTTGATATCGCTATAATAATTTGATATCACTTATTCTTTGTAGAAAACTATATACATACCCAATAACGATAACTGATAGTGTCACGTGACAACCACATACATACCCAATAATGATAACTGAAAGTGTCACGTGACAACCATATACATACTCAAAAATGATAACTGATAGTGTCACGTGACAACCATATATATACCCAAAAATGATAACTGATAGTGTCACGTGACAACCATATATATAACCAATGGTGATAACTGAGTGTCACGTGACAACCATATATATACCCAATAACGATAACTGATAGTGTCACGTGACAACCATATACATACCCAATAATGATTACTGATAGTGTAACGTGACAACTATATGCATACCTGATAGTGTCACGTGACAACTATATACATACCTGATAGTGTAAAGTGACAACTATATACATACCCAATAATGATAACTTATAGCGTCACGTGACAACTATATACATACCTGATAGTATCACGTGACAACTATATACATACCTGATAGTGTAAAGTGACAACTATATACATACCCAATAATGATAACTTATAGTGTCACGTGACAACCATATACATACCTGATAGTGTCACGTGACAACTATATACATACCCAATAATGACAGATGCTATTTAACTGAATTATCGAGGCACTTAAATCTATCGGAACGTCGTAATTTATTAAAGTTACTAATGGCTATTCAGCCATCCGAAGTGGTGTCTAGAACACGACCTATACATATTTTATACCCGATTCAGTACCCTGGGGTTTACTACGATACTGGAAATCGGTTTATACGAATATGTACACGTGCTGCAAACATATTTCAATAATCATGTCCATCAAACTGTCATTTTAGCTCCTCTGCTCTTGCACCCTTGTTGCAAATGCGTCTTCCCAGAGATAAGTCACATGGTGTTTTTGACATGATTTTTAGCAGGGAATATTTGTAGGGAATGCAAATGATACAATTGATATCACAATTACGTACATTAGGGCTTTGATAGGTTGAACAATACCAGTAACTTCCCTTTATAACGATGAATGGCATGACGGCAAGACAAAGCCTGAGTTTCCACTGGCCCTGACACCATGTCTGGTAATGGTGTCAGGGCCAAAGGAAACACGGGCTAGGCAAGACAAAGATTATCTTAATTAAACGAGTCACAGGATCATAGCTGAAGTTGTGTCAATACAAGGTCAGGGAATGTGTGTCCCTACTATTAAAATATTCTATTGTTGACAACGAATATGACTAATTAATAAGGGAAGACATGTTTGTGTAAACAAAAACGTCTTTTCATTTTTTTCCTACTGTATCGCTTCCTTTAGTTCTTCTTTCTATCAGCACAGGCGTTTGCGCCTGGTTAGTATTAATAGAAAAAATATATATTAGCCCCTACTCCTACTCCTACTATATAATTTTTTTCATTAATACTAACCAGAAGCAGACCCCTGTGCTCTCAGGCTCTCATCCACAGAATATCTTAATGCCCTCAGAATTGAAAAAAAATCGTTGTTAGACCCCAAGCAATGAATTGCAGATTACATCGTGTCACTATGGGGGCAATAGATACAACAGATGTCTTCAAGAAGAGTATGGAAATTGCGATTTTCCAGCAGTATTTAAAATATATTAAGATCAGACACTGCACATTTGAATTTGTGAGAGTCGCCAGATGA
Organism: Pecten maximus; assembly: GCF_902652985.1. Lineage (NCBI taxonomy): Eukaryota > Metazoa > Mollusca > Bivalvia > Pectinida > Pectinidae > Pecten > Pecten maximus. Next base: position 2,141,579 of record NC_047017.1, on the reverse strand, counting down.
TCGTTACTGTAAATTAACACTAGACTCGCCTCATAACATCACGATCGCAAACCCATGTACGATTCTGTAAACGGTATTTTCAGTCTTAACAATTTAGCCGACAATCTGATGATGATGGGCTATTCAATTCGTCCTTCGTCCGTGGTAAGTGGTCATTCCGTTCGTCGTCCGTAAACAACCTTTGTAATCACATAGTTCTTTCTGGGTCTTCCTCAAATTTCATATGTAGATTCATCTTGTTGGTCGATCCTGTTCGTATCATCGGACCATCTTGTCCCTTGTTGTGCATGTTCCTTTTTGAGACTGATTAGAAAACAAGATGACCGACATGCAGAGATTTTAAATTTTGACATTTGAATATGGTTATCGTTATTTTTCAGCAAGAATTCCCTGACGACGGAAGGACGGACGACGCAGGAACTGACGCCAGACGGACGGACGACGGACCAGCGCCAGGCGGACGGACGGACGGTGATACAGACATGATCGACTTATGGGGTGAAGTCTTTTGTCCGAGACCTTGTGGGGTGCAAGGCACAAGTTTTAATTTGATATGGACATCACATTTAATTTCCGTTCATTCCGTCGCTAAAAAAAGCACATGCGCAGTGAGATTTAATGATGAATTATGGGAAAAAACACAAATTTACATTAAATTTCCTCTCCTATAAGCGACGAAGATTTTTGCACGGAATGAATAGTTAATTCACCCCACAAGTATATCTGAGTGAGTGCGACGGACCAGCGCCAGACGGACGGACGACAGACCAGCGCCAGACGAAGGACGCATACACCACTACACGACATACATCCATTCGCCAATCTTGGCAGAGATACATGTACTTCCTCAAATGCAGATAAGAACGAGTTATAACTAATTATTTGTTTTAACACAATTTTATTGGAAAGAAAATCGTAACACGAAACGTGAAAATGCAGATATACAGTGCACTAATGATACATATATACTCCTGACCACAACACACAATGAACTCGTCCGTTTATGTACCTAGTAAATATCCCTTACATTAACATACATACACCAACTGTCTGCGATTCAAACTTCAACATAAAGGTTTCTTAACCGATTTCAGAATAACTCTTTTTAAAATCTTCAATACAGAATAGAAATAAATATGAGATTTTAAAAATATACTCCATGACAACTTAACTTTGATTTTTTTCAGAAGAGGAAAAAAGCGTTGATACAAACCCATAGCCTCGAACATATCATCACAAATTACAGGGGGAAAACACATGCTTAAAATAAATAGTTTATCATCGAAAAACGATCACGTCACTTATAACTAAACATTTACCTACACAATGTGTGCGTCACGTATCACCAAACATTTATCTACACAATGTGTACGTCACTTATCACCAAACATTTACCTACGCAATGTGTACGTCACTTATCACCAAACATTTATCTACACAATGTGTGTGTCACTTATCACCAAACATTTACCTACACAATGTGTGCGTCACGTATCACCAAACATTTACCTACGCAATGTGTGTGTCACTTATCACCAAACATTTATCTACACAATGTGTGTGTCACTTATCACCAAACATTCACCTACGCAATGTGTGTGTCACTTATCACCAAACATTTACCTACACAATGTGTACGTCACTTATCACCAAACATTTACCTACACAATGTGTGTGTCACTTATCATCAAACATTTATCTACACAATGTGTACGTCACTTATCACCAAACATTTACCTACACAATGTGTGCGTCACTTATCATCAAACATTTACCTACACAATGTGTATGTCACTTATCACCAAACATTTACCTACACAATGTGTGCGTCACGTATCACCAAACATTTACCTACATGTACACAATGTGTGCGTCACTTATCGCCAAATATTTATCTACACAATGTGTGTGTCACTTATCGCCAAATATTTATCTACACAATGTGTGTGTCACTTATCGCCAAATATTTATCTACACAATGTGTGTCACTTATCACCAAACATTTACCTACACAATGTGTACGTCACTTATCACTAAACATTTACCTACACAATGTGTATGTCACTTATCACCAAACATTTACCTACACAATGTGTACGTCACTTATCACTAAACATTTACCTACACAATGTGTATGTCACTTATCACCAAACATTTATCAACAAAAAGTGTTGACAGATGGTGTTTTGCATGTTGACAGACCATTGTGTTGGACTGTTGACAGACCATGGTGTTGGACTGTTGACAGACTATGGTGTTGGACTGTTGACAGACTATGGTGTTGGACTGTTGACAGACCATGGTGTTGGACTGTTGACAGACTATGGTGTTGGACTGTTGACAGACTATGGTGTTGGACTGTTGATAGACCATGGTGTTGGACTGTTGACAGACTATGGTGTTGGACTGTTGACAGACTATGGTGTTGGACTGTTGACAGACTATGGTGTTGGACTATTGACAGACCATGGTGTTTGACTGTTGACAGACTATGGTGTTGAACTATTGACAGACTATGGTGTTGGACTGTTGATAGACCATGGTGTTGGACTGTTGACAGACTATGGTGTTGGACTGTTGACAGACTATGGTGTTGGACTGTTGACAGACCATGGTGTTGGACTGTTGACAGACTATGGTGTTGGACTGTTGACAGACTATGGTGTTGGACTGTTGACAGACTATGGTGTTGGACTGTTGACAGACTATGGTGTTGGACTGTTGACAGACCATGTTGTTTGACTGTTGACAGACTATGGTGTTGGACTGTTGACAGACCATGTTGTTTGACTGTTGACAGACTATGGTGTTGGACTGTTGACAGACCATGGTGTTGGACTGTTGACAGACTATGATGTTGGACTGTTGACAGACGATGGTGTTGGACTGTTGACAGACCATGGTGTTGGACTGTTGACAGACTATGGAGTTGGATTGTTGACAGACCGTGGTGTTGGACTGTTGACAGACTATAGTGTTGGACTGTTGACAGACCATGGTGTTGGACTGTTGACAGACCATGGTGTTGGACTGTTGACAGACCATGGTGTTGGATTGTTGACAGACCATGATGTTGGACTGTTGACAGACCATGATGTTGGACTGTTGACAGACTATGATTTTGGACTGTTAACAGACTATGATGTTGGACTGTTGACAGACTATGGTGTTGGACTGTTAACAATCTATGGTGTTGGACTGTTGATAGACTATGGTGTTGGACTGTTGACAGACTATGGTGTTGAACTGTTGACAGACTATGATGTTGGACTGTTGACAGACCATAGTGTTGGACTGTTGACAGACCATAGTGTTGGACTGTTGACAGACGATGGTGTTGGACTGTTGATAGACTATGGTGTTGGACTGTTGACAGACTATGGTGTTGGACTGTTGACAGACTATGATGTTGGACTGTTGACAGACCATGGTGTTGGACTGTTGACAGACCATGGTGTTGGACTGTTGACAGACTATGATGTTAGACTGTTGACAGACCAGGGTGTTGGACTGTTGACAGACCATGGTGTTGGACTGTTGACAGACTATGGTGTTGGACTGTTGACAGACTATGGTGTTGGACTGTTAACAGACTATGATGTTGGGACTGTTGACAGACTATGGTGTTGGATTGTTGACAGACCATTGTGTTGGACTGTTGACAGACCATGGTGTTGGACTATTGACAGACCATGGTTGGTGTTGGACTGTTGACAGACGATAGTGTTGGACTGTTGACAGACCATGGTGTTGGACTTCTGACAGACTATGGTGTTGGACTGTTGACAGACCATGGTGTTGGACTGTTGACAGACCATGGTGTTGGACTGTTGACAGACTATGGTGTTGGACTGTTGACAGACCATGGTGTTGGACTGTTGACAGACCATGGTGTTGGACTGTTGACAGACTATGATGTTTGACTGTTGACAGAATATGGTGTTGGACTGTTGACAGATCATTGTGTTGGACTGTTAACAGACCATGGTGTTGGACTGTTGACAGACCATGGTGTTGGACTGTTGACAGACCATGGTGTTGGACTGTTGACAGACTATGATGTTGGACTGTTGACAGACGATGGTGTTGGACTGTTGACAGACCATGGTGTTGGACTGTTGACAGACTATGGAGTTGGATTGTTGACAGACCGTGGTGTTGGACTGTTGACAGACTATAGTGTTGGACTGTTGACAGACCATGGTGTTGGACTGTTGACAGACCGTGGTGTTGGATTGTTGACAGACCGTGGTGTTGGACTGTTGACAGACCATGGTGTTGGACTGTTGACAGACCATGGTGTTGGACTGTTGACAGACCATGGTGTTGGACTGTTGACAGACCATGGTGTTGGACTGTTGACAGACCATGGTGTTGGACTGTTGACAGACCATGGTGTTGGACTGTTGACAGACCATGGTGTTGGACTGTTGACAGACCATGGTGTTGGACTGTTGACAGACCATGGTGTTGGACTGTTGACAGACCATGGTGTTGGACTGTTGACAGACCATGGTGTTGGACTATTGACAGACTATGGTGTTGGACTGTTGACAGACTATGGTGTTGGACTGTTGAAAGACCATGGTGTTGGACTGTTGACAGACCATGGTGTTGGACTGTTGACAGACCATGGTGTTGGACTGTTGACAGACTATGGTGTTGGACTGTTGACAGACCATTGTGTTGGACTGTTGACAGAGTATGGTGTTGGACTGTTGACAGACCATGGTGTTGGACTGTTGACAGACCATGGTGTTGGACTGTTGACAGAGTATGGTGTTGGACTGTTGACAGACTATGGTGTTGGACTGTTGACAGACCATGGTGTTGGACTGTTGACAGACTATGGTGTTGGACTGTTGACAGACTATGGTGTTGGACTGTTGACAGACCAGGGTGTTGATAAATGGGTTGTGTTGACAGATGGTTTGTTGTCTGTTGACAAATGATTGTTGCCTGTTGACAGATGGTTTGTTGTCTGTTGACGAAAGTGATGTTGCCTGTTGACAAATGGTTGTTGCCTGTTGACAAATGGTTTGGTGTCTGTTAATAAATGGGATGTTGAACTGTTGACAGACAGGGATGTTGTCTGTTGACAAAAGTGATGTTGCCTGTTGACAAAAGTGATGTTGCCTGTTGACAAATGGGTTGTTGCCTGTTGACAAACGGGATGTTGTCTAATGACAGACAAGGATGTTGGACTGTTGACAGACCAGGGTGTTGACAAATGGGTTGTGTTGACAAATGGGTTGTTGCCTGTTGACAAAAGGGATGTTACCTGTTGACAGTTATTCTACTGTGTAACATTACTGGCTTGTACTACTCAAGCAGTAAAACAACAGTCATTTTAAGAATATGTCCATACAATACAAAACACTTGTATTCTTCAAGATTATATTTTTGAAAATAAGAGTTAAGAAAGACAATCCTCAAAATGTGTAGCTCTGTAATATTTAGTGTCAACTTGTATGCATTACATTTGAAAAGTGAAGTGAAATTTAATATAACAAATCTAAACTGTAAGCATATTGACAAGCAACCAGAAAATTGATGGTGAAAATATGTAACAGGAGAGGAAAAATGCAACGACTAGACCGAGACTCGAACCTGGAACCTCCAAACTTTAAACCATTTGAGCTACCTAGCCACGGGAGTTCAGTCCAGCCCAGTTCTACTGCTTGATGTTCTTCTCTAAAGGTCGTGTGAGTTACAGTGTAGCACATACACAACTTGAGCACTTTATGTTTATTGCATAGAACCATAAAAATCTTGAATCTCTGTCTGCCATCAGAGTTGTGGAGGCATTGTAAACCATCATTCATTCAGGGAATATTTACAAAACAACTTATTCACCTGAAGATACATTTGTATTCAGATATTCACAGGAAATGAAGCGGAACTCGTCAAATGATTTAACTCACTTATTCAAACAATGACACCAAAATCTCTCTTATTCAAAACTGCCCTCCAAAACCTCTTGACACAATTTGACTTTTTAAAGGGGCATTCCTTCGTTTGAATAAACTTTAGGTCGTCAAAATTAAACTTACTGGAAAATATGTATTTTTTTCCAAATAGTTAATGTTATAATCTTAACATTAGTAAGGCAGTTTTACTCTCAAGATTAACCAAAATTCTTTGAGTATTAAGTCCTGAAAATTTTAAATTTGACCCAAAGTATCACTAAACATACATTATTTTATATGATATGCCTTTTTCCTGTACATTTCTGTGTTAATTTCAGTACTTTTAGGCACAAATACTGTATAATCATGGATTTGACGTAGATTTCATCAATAGAAATTGTGCATGTTTCTGATGCGAGAACGAAGGAATGCCCCTTTAAGGAATTCATAGCTAAATCAAAGCTACTGATGTTTTAGATGTTCATAAACTTGACAGTACATAAAATGTGCTTCCAAAAATATCCTGCCTCCTCCTATATATACATATATAATTACCGGTATTAAGTTGGATTAAATTCAGGTAATAGTTCCAGATCACCAAAGCATGAAAACATGTTTTTCTATCTAAATTTCACTCCTTACAAAGGCTCAACTTTATAATAGTGAAGCTTTCAATGCAACACTTCTTGAAAAACTTCAACAATATCAATTTCATTCTTTATGGGTCCCATATGTTACAAAAACTTCATAGACTGAACAGTGCTATAGTCATGACCTTGATTTTCGTGATTCATAACTGCATTTTAAATCTTGCTTAACGTGTAACTCCAACATAACCCGCACAACAAAGTCAAATTAACCTGTTATAATGATGGACCCCATAACAACGCTACTGACTCCAATGCTGACGAATGTTAGTTATTATGAAGCTTTCAAATATTTTGTCTGAGAAGTATCGATAGGACTTTTGGAGGGCAGTTAATTACCAAGGAATGAAATGGTACACAATTACATAAGTAAATTGTATAGGTACATGTACAAAATTATCATTTGCTAAAATGTATGTTTAATTCTTTAAGAGATGAATGCATACATTGCTTTACAACAAACAAAAATGTCTGTACTACATTATTCAAACTTTATGTAATGTATGAAGAAACAAAACTAAGCATCACTCATCTACTAGCAAGATGAAACATTTATGGATGTTGAGAATAACGGGATCATTCAAATATTGCTGTCATGCTTCAGCAATAAAATATGTCTAAAATTAACGAGCCACTTGGTGTTTTACTCACTCATAAGGTTAAATATATAGTCTATGAGGAACCAAAATGTAGTCTCTGGCATAAATTATTTTATTGACAATTCCGATCTTCCATTTATTAACAAGAGGCCCAATGGTCCTGTATTGCTCACATGGCATTAACCCTAGAAGTTGGTTTCCAGCATGTCACTGACCAAATATCATTACCCTAAGGCTCTGTCATTTTATAAAGTTATCAAAACAAATTTACATATTTCATTTTGTGTGCCCTTGTAAATGGATAAAGGCCATTTATTTGAATATTACAGGTCAAATATCAACATCCTAAGCCTCAGAAAAGGGAGGCTTAAAGATTTTAACATGACTTTAATGATATTTGACTTCTGAACTTCTGAACTTGAAAGTAGGTCAAGGTAAGTCATTTGAACAAACTTGGAAGCTCTACATACAAGCATGCTGTAGAAGCCCAATATCATGACCCTGGGCCTCTGGGTTATAAAGAAGAAATTGCTTAACTACCTAACTTTTTTTGTTTCTTACGACCCCGAATGTAAGACACACACAATGTGAATTAAGAAATCAGGAAAATCCGAGATAGATCTTGGCACCCACCACTAAACGATCTTATTTGATCTGTTTCATAAGATCTTTTCTCTAATTTTCTCATTTGGTTTCTCTGATCAGTCTCAAAATCAAATGCTATGCTGAGATAAATAATTATTTCAGTACTTCTCAAAAAACAGTGATGATAAACTTCAACAGCTGATGATGGCCACCTGTTGCCTATTTTGTTTCCCTTATCAGTCTCAAAATAGAATGAGCACAAGGGGGACCTACATATTATGAAGTATATTTGGTAGATAAATAACATAAGATAGCACATCCTTTTTGTTCATCAATGACAATACATGTATATCTCTGATCAAGCATAAATCACTAAGATTTTACAATGCATTTGGTCTAGCATCACAACCTATTCCAAATCGAAAGCTGACCCTGTACTGTCCCAATTTCAATTTTTCCCAATCTGCTATTGTTTATAATCTTTGTAAAACTTATTACAACCTTTTTAAGGTGATCTTTGTGTGTGTAATTAAAGTATAACCAAAGGAGTTCTCTGTAGGAATGAGTCAGCTGATGAATAAAATATTTAAAACACGAAATTTTTGCGGAGTTTATTAAATTATCATATTGAACCCATTATTTGAACTGCCAAAAACACTGATACTGTATCATTTTCCCATATTTCAGTAAAATGTCGACCTACTATACTACTGGGTCCCATTCTTAAAATTCCTGGATTTCCCTAACCCATAATAACTGAACATGAAACAATTCTGACGTGTTACTTGACATTATTGTATAGTCCAGACCGACCTTTCAAAACCAATTACAATAGCTTGTCATTAGATTCACTAATTCCAGTATATCTAACAATTAAGTTTCAAATAATCAAAAAAATAAATATATTAATTTCCTTAAACAGTCCTCTTTATACTTTCACAGTACTTCAATTTTTTATCAACAAAGAATTAAAAATCGACTAAGAAACCATTTCTGAATCTGACAATTCACAACTTCATATAACCGACATACAGAAGAGGAAGGGAGATAACTCTGTTTCCGTTTGCTTTAGATTTTTTTTTCTGATGAGTTGAGCCTGGTTTTTTTGTAAGGATATGTTAGATGTTTGTAATGTTTAAAAATATAAGCTGATCGAAAGTCCTATTTACATGTATGATATTAAGTAACAAGAGACCCATGGGGCCTGTATCGCTCACCTGGTTAAGTAAAAATGTACGCCAACAGCTGCTGATGTGATGAACAAACTGACAAAAATTTTAATATATTATAATAAAACTTTTAAAATAAGTTGACATGGATTGACTATAATCTCAAATACTTGTACTGAGGAACTTCTCTAAACCGATCATGAACGATACATAAATATTTGGTCGGTTTAGAAAGGATTTGGTTTGAAGAAGTGATCCATTTTGACTGATCAGGATCCGGGGATGATATTGATCGGGACGACATTTTGTATCTTTAAAGCAGTGTTAATATAATGGAAGTTAATGAATTCATAGAATGCAGAATTTATGAAAAGAAAACTATCTAAAAAAGTTTTGTACAAAGACAATGTATATAATTTCATTTATTATTTCACAATGTAATCATCGGCACTAACCTACATCTGGCTTGACGCTGCACAACTGAGCTTATGGGACATCACCAGGGATATTTATTTCATTGTAAAATGAAACAAGTTTACAAATATAAATAAGAATTATAATAATAAATTTGAACATTGACCAGTTCATACTGACCTTATTAAGGACAACGAAACAGCATTTCAAAATATAGCCTGATCTACTATTAGCTTTCGTATCGTGTATGAATTTGTCTGCAAATAGTCCCCTAACAAAGCTTACAACAACAATCGCCACATGTGACTTCACAGTTGGTTGGCCAGGCACCTATCGTACTCGTTCAGGTAAGGCCAATTTACTGAAGTACTTTCAGGCAGATTTTAACCATTCTGGACACAAAATTGGACTCCTATTCAAAATTCAGACGGATCAGTATTGGGAATACTTCTATTACTATTGAAAAGAAAGAAAGAAAAAATCCGCTTTTTCGTTTTCGTTTGTTATCAAGAGGTGACCTGTTTTAGGAAGTTGCACTGTTCGTGTCTATCTCAAAGAAGCTCAAAACCTTCGAGAGACACCAGAAATGGCACACACATATGTTGTACTGTTAGTGTCGATCTCAAAGAAGCTCAAAACATTTGAGAGACACCTGAAATGGCACACACATATGTGTTTACCAAATCATGTATCTAAATGCCGTGGACAACAGCCAATGCCCCTAGTGTCTAACTATCTATATATATTATACTATTAATCATTATCACTAGTATCCTCACAAAAACATTGTTCATCACAAACTCTCCAAAGATCCAGCCTCTTCCATTCACTGTCACGTTAATGGTGATTTGTATCCTCGATAACAAGAGCACCAGATGCATAACTAACAGACGAATCTCGCATGGTTTTACATTTGCTTGACTGCTCATACTTGACAAACTTGAAAGACATTTTAAATCCATTTCCATTCCTTTGAATAGTATTCATAGCCTGAAATGAATGCAGAAATAAGTGACAGCATGATTGCATGATATCATTAACTTACAAATGTATATATATCTCAATGAAACATTCCATGGCTCATTCTGAAAATATTTATAGAAATACATACACCATCATGTGTTTGCTTTATTAGAGGAACAAAGTTTGTGGTACTCATTTGGAATTGAGCCATTTTGTTCAATTTTTGAATAAAAGTTGTTTTAATATTAAGGAAGGAAATGTTCAGCTCTTGCAAGTAACCTCAGATTTCAGATTTTTGGAATTTGGAATATAAATAATCTTCTCAGACACTTGTTTATTTCTAGACATGGAAACACCAGGTGTTCATTTCTAGACTTGGAAACACCAGGTGTTCATTTCTAGACTTGGAAACACCAGGTGTTCATTTCTAGACTTGGAAACACCAGGTGTTCATTTCTAGACTTGGAAACAATAATCGTTCAATTCTAGACTTGTAAACACCAGGTTTTCATTTCTAGACTTAAAACACAAGGTGTTCATTTCTAGCCTTGGAAACACCGGGTGTTCATTTCTAGACTTGGAAACACCAGGTTTTCATTTCTAGAATTGGAAACCAGGCGCTCATTTCTAGACTTTGAAAACACCAGGTGTTCACTTCTAGACTTGGAAACACCAGGCGTTCATTTCTAGACTTGAAACACAAGGTGTTCATTTCTAGCCTTGGAAACACCGGGTGTTCATTTCTAGACTTGGAAACACCAGGTTTTCATTTCTAGAATTGGAAACCAGGCGCTCATTTCTAGACTTTGAAAACACCAGGTGTTCACTTCTAGACTTGGAAACACCAGGCGTTCATTTCTAGACTTGGAAACACCAGGTGTTCATTTCTAGCCTTGGAAACACCAGTCGTTCCTTCCTAGCCTTTGAAACACCAGGTGTTCATTTCTAGACTTGAAAACACCAGGTGTTCATTTCTAGACTTGGAAACACCAGGTGTTCATTTCTAGACTTGGAAACACCAGGTGTTCATTTCTAGACTTGGAAACACCAGGTGTTCATTTCTAGACTTGGAAACACCAGGCATTCATTTCTAGACCCCCACTATCAGTAGAAATACTTACATTAAGAAGCACACCTATAGGGAAACGTCCACATATAGTGTTCTGATATTTCTTGAGATATTCTGTAAACTTAGCAGCATCCATCTTTTCTATTACTTCCATACCCTAGAATCACAAAGAAAGCAAAGACTCAGTTATGTGAACATGTATGTCATTTGGAGGGAGATGTACATCTAATGTCATGCTATCATCAGGTCAAAGGTCGCCTGCTAGACAGTGGTAAGTTTATACAGGTATAGTTGTGTATATTGCTGTATAACTCGAAAACAAACATGACTCATTTAAATTTCCTGCTGGGGTAATTAATGATTAAATATTACTTATTCATACACTTCGACTTTAAAACACATTTTCTCAAGACTGGCTATATTTAGGATTTCAGGGTATTACTGCACGCGTGGACATATGATAATAAATTACTTAACATTAAGGAAGTAGAAAAATTTTGTTTGAGTAGGGAACTGTTGTTTATGACACTTAGACTATTAAGTATTGAAAGGTTTACCATGCTATCTAAGGCCTTGATTGACTCCCAAATCTCTCCATGCTGCTGGTCGTACGAAACAAAATGGAACCTTTGACCTATAAATGTACATCATACACAATATTCAATCATGATACATGTGTTAGTTGTATAATATACAATGGACAAAACTCATTCAAAATTAATAATCAAATCTTTGATAGAACATTTGATTTTATCAAAAGAGTCCCAATAGGCCTGTATCGCTTACCTGTTGTTCATGATCACTGCTAAAATGATTCAAAGCCTTTCAGCGAATCAAAAGAAGATTTAGCAAAGGTTGACCCCTGTAATATTGAGTATGGGTCAAGGTCGTTTCTTTTCACAAACTACCCTACCAGTCCCTGCTAAAAGTTTAACAGTGATCTTGACCAAAAAACCCTGAAACTCCAACTTGCCCGATATATTATGGTCTTTAATCATTGTGTGAAGTTTTATAAAAATCCCTCAAGGAATGAAGCCACTAGAATGCTGATTTACATACGTACAAGACGGACAGAGAGTAAACCTTAAGTTTAAGTTTAACACTACTACCCCCCCCCCCCCCCCCCCCCCCCCCCCCCCCACACACACACACACATCCCACCCCCTTTAACTGCTGCCAAATCATAGACAGTTGCCAGTTGGCCATTATCTTTTACAATCAAATGGACACAACTAGTCACCAAGAAGAACCTACAAATAAGTTTAACCAATATCCTTCCAGTATTCTAAAAACAATAGCAAAAACTAAGATTGCTAATGGACAGACCACAGACCAGGGACATAGGGCAATTTGAAAACAGGGACATCAAATTAACACAATTTTCATGTAATTGTTGTCAATGCTAAATTGAATTTGATGAAATATAAATTTTTAACTACAATGTATGATAATTATCTTTTACTATTGATCGTAAAAGTCTATATATCATAACTGTTTACCCCAGTGACAAAAGTCTGATGATATCACAAAGAAGTTGGCTGGGTCTGCGAGATATCTACTGAACAGGGCGCCATACTCCTGTTCTTTTTCTGTAGACAGTGATCCAACGAGAACTGGAATGATAGTGAACTGTCCTCTTCGACTGAAATTTACATAATTTTAATACATGTATATACAAATATATACAATATATACAATATATACAATATTTTTGAAACAACAAAAGGCAACAAAATGACTTAATAATGGCATTAGCCTGAAGCCAATTGCTAGCAAATGTGATGCTGGGTAATGAATAATTAATTTTTAACTCAAGACTTAAACAGATAACAATTCTGTCGATCTGTGAATCACCAAGCTACAAAATATATAGATTCAATTTAAACTTGAAATACATGTAAGATATGCACATTCTATTGGATAGAACACAGGCATCTGTTTCTGTTTTGAATTAATTAATAGAAAAAAAATATATTAGCCCCTACTCCCTAAAACTCCACAAGGTGCAACCCTTGAAAAATCAGAATTGGGGAATGAGCTTCGATTCACTTTGAATTTAAGTTCAATCCGACTAAAATATCAAATGCGCATAAACTTCTTATATAGTAATTTTGGCTATATAAGATAAATACTGATGACTTTTGTACCTACCGATCCATTACTTTGGCTATATAAGGTAAATATTGTGGACTTGTGTACCTACCGTTCAATAACTTTGGCTATATAAGGTAAATACTGATGACTGGTGTACCTACCGCTCCATAACTTTGGCTATATAAGGTAAATACTGATGACTTGTGTACCTACCGTTCAATAACTTTGGCTATATAAGGTAAATACTGATGACTTGTGTACCTACCGCTCCATAACTTTGGCTATATAAGGTAAATACTAAAGACTTGTGTACCTACCGTTCCATTACTTTGGCTATATAAGGTAATACTGATGACTGGTGTACCTACCGCTCCATAACTTTGGCTATATAAGGTAATACTGATGACTGGTGTACCTACCGCTCCATAACTTTGGCTATATAAGGTAATACTGATGACTTGTGTACCTACCGTTCCATTACTTTGGCTATATAAGGTAAATGCATTTCTATACTATGTTCATCCTCATCTGTAGAGAGCTTCATAGTTTCAAATTTTCCAGTTGCGTAGAGTTCTTGATTGACTGTAATATAAGACACATATCTACATAATGGCATGATATATTGAAATATTTTGGTGTGTAATGAAAAGATGTTATAATGTTATTTGATTTATTAGTAACAAAAACATTTAAACATTTAAAATGGTATGTTCACCTAGGATTCTTCCTGATAATTCTGTATCAGCAATGAAAGTTTACTATAATTTATTTCACTGTTTTGATCTATGTTTACACCTTAAGTATCACAATTGTTCAAGATATTAATTAACTATTGACCATGTTATAAAATTACCAATGTTTGTTATTTTACGGTACTTGAAATGTCCTGTGTGTTTTTCACCTAAATATTTCAGCATTTTGTTATTTATTCTTAAAACCATTTTCAATCATTTTGAAAACCAGATTTTATTTTTTTTAAACACCAAAATACTAAATACTAGTTTCCTCAACAAGCACATTCATTTTAGTTGAAAATTTCTTTTTTGAACAGACCTCATCATTGTGTGATGTCATAAGCCATAAAAATATCATCATTTTTGTCTCTGAAGACACAAAATGAGCAAACACAATCAACATGTGCCAATTTGGAACTTTTATGCTGTTGTAATATAACGCCACTCAATCTAATTCTAAATTCCTGTTTCTAGGCTATGACATAGTACAATGTACATGTAATTTTAAAATTGGTAACATAATGGACAACATCACCTTAATTAGTCACCAGTTTTCCATGATTATAGTATTACCATGCAGGTAAGTTGATAGTTACATTAATGAAATAATTAAATACTGAGATATAATTTCATATATGTTGGTTCAATAAAATTAAGAATTTGCTGAAAATCTTTTTTGCAATATTTTTATATCTGAATATATCTGAATATATATCTGAATTTTTGATAATGACTCATATATTTTTTTTTTGTATATTTGACACATCTGGCTGACTTATAAACATATACAGTGTACATGTACTTACTCAAAATGATTGATATTAAGTCTAATCAAATTAAAAATTTTGATTTAAATGAAATGAATTCTTCCAGCACACGAGATGCTCATGTAATCTACTGCTGCATTAAATTAGCATGTTCCTGCAAATATGGCCAAACTCTGACAACTATATATACATACTCTGCTGATCCACTGTGAGGTCATATAGAGGTGTGGAATATATTTCTGTAGAAGTCAGCGCACAGCCAGACAGACGGACATGATGGGACGGCCCGAGGATAAACACACGACGCCTGAGAGTGAAATGTCAAAAAGAAGGACAAATATGTAGTTTACAAGAATATAGAATGGTAGCAAGTTATCCACTCAAGTTGTCATAGAGCCTTACTCTAAAATAAACATTTCTGTATTTCAGTCCTATGTATTCCCATTTACTTATGTGTAATAAGTAATTCCTCAGATATATATATTAAGTGTACTTGGCAAATTCCAAATATATTTCAACATTGGAAAACATACTGGTTATCTTATTTGACATATTATAAACAAATGATAGTTTCCAAGTGTGATATTTCTTGTTAAATAAATTAACGATTTAAAAAACAATAGTTACCATGGTGTCTCTATGTATGATAAAATTTTATTTTCACCTTCAAATCTTAAATACAACTTATTTGTAAAATGTAATAATTGCTTTTAAACGGGTTTGTTCTATAAAATATGCCTATATATGTAATTATAGGTTTGCATGACTGGAGATGTAGAGGTGAAGAGAGATATACTAACACTCTGCTGGGATCGACCTGTCTGTAGGCATGGGCACCACATCCTCCGCAGTAGTAGTAACCAGCATGACTGTAAGTACCAACGATTATTTAAAATATTTTATTTGAGAAAACATGTATGATAATATAGCTTTCTGACATGATCGTTAATTGCTTCCAGATGAAATCAATTACTAGAATTAACAAGAGCTGTTGGAGAACAGCATGGCTCGTCTCGCAAATGTTTGTCAATAAATAATCAAAATATATTAATTGGAATGGTTTCGCAAATTGCATTAATAATATTTATATTGTTTACTGTACTTGATCAGATTATGTTTTGTGAATTGATGCAATTTTCAAAACCATACCAATTTATATATATATGAATTATTTATTGACAAACATTCGGGAGACAAGCTATGCTGTTGTAGATTAAATGAATATATTAAATACAAATGTAATTGCTTTTGGACATATTTCTTCAATTTTTTGACAAAATATTATCCTAATGAGAGTTGTCTCCCTTGAAAAATGTGGACCGGTATAAATTGTCTATTGTGAGCATTTTCACATTGTTTTATGTTCAGTTTCACCCCCAAGAAGGGATAGTGTAACTCCATAGGGACTCTTTTACCAAATATCAGCACCCTAGTACAATCATAAAGTGATGTGTTAATAGCTTTCAACATTTGCACAAAATCTTTTAAAAATGTGTTTTTTCCCCAAAAAAATATTTCAGTTTAACTATGGCAAGGGATAGTTTAACCCCCACAGGGAACCTAATACCATGTATTACTATGCCTTTCAACACTCACAACATAAACTTAACACAAATTCCAAAGATTTAAAAACAAAAACAAAAAAACACAGATTTTAAAGTTTTACTCCAGGAAGGGATTGTCTTACTCCATAGGGACTCTATTGCCAAATATCAGCACCCTAGTACAATTATAAAGTGATGTATTAAAACCTCTTAACACTTGCACCAAAAACTTAACGCAGAAATATTCTAAGTCAAAAAATTTGAAAATTCTGATTTTTTCCCCAAAAAATCTTTTAGTTTAACTCCGGCAGGGGATAGTTTAACCCTAGAGGGACTCTATTACCAATTATCAGCACCCTAGTACAATTATAAAGTGATGTATTAATACCTTTCAACACTTGCACCAAAAACTTAACGCAGAAACTTAACGCAGAAATATTCTAAGTCCAAAAATTTGAAAATTCTGGTTTTTTCCCCAAAAAATCTTTTAGTTTAACTCCAGCAGGGGATAGTTTAACCCTAGAGGGACTCTATTACCAATTATCAGCACCCTAGTACAATTATAAAGTGATGTATTAATACCTTTCAACACTTGCACCAAAAACTTAACGCAGAAACTTAACGCAGAAATATTCTAAGTCCAAAAATTTGAAAATTCTGGTTTTTTCCCAAAAAAATCTTTTAGTTTAACTCCGGCAGGGGATAGTTTAACCCTAGAGGGACTCTATTACCAATTATCAGCACCCTAGTACAATTATAAAGTGATGTATTAATACCTTTCAACACTTGCACCAAAAACTTAACCCAGAAATATTCTAAGTCCAAAAATTTGAAAATTCTGGTTTTTTCCCAAAAAAATCTTTTAGTTTAACTTCTGCAGGGGATAGTTTAACCCTAGAGGGACTCTATTACCAATTATCAGCACCCTAGTACAATTATAAAGTGATGTATTAATACCTTTCAACACTTGCACCAAAAACTTAACGCAAAAATTTTCTAAGTCCAAAATGTTTCAAAAATCTTTTAGTCTAACTCCGGCAGGGGATAGTTTGACCCCCACGGGGACCATATTACCATAAATTACTATGCCTTTCAACACTTGCACCCAAAATTTAACATTTGAAAAAGCAACGCCGACGCCGGAGTGACGACATAAGCTCTCACTCTTCTTCGAAGAGACGAGCTAATAACAAGAGATCCAAGAGGGATTTTGATCAGTTTGGCAGACACTAATGAATTATCTTAATTTTCCAACTTTCCCTACTTTCTTCTTAATCAATTGATGACATGGGGAACCTGCATAGAAGTCCAAGAAATATCTAAGAAGGTTTTTCTGAAGTATATCAATAAAAATGTTCAACTGTCAAAATCCAAGATGGCTGTTTATCAGCCATTTTGTTTTCAAAAATAATTAAATTTTAACTCTGGCTCTAAATATGCTATATGTAGCATTGGAAAGGTTAGAGTATTTCCTTTAAAACCAGCCATAGATGGAAAAGGATCAGACTTTGTTCATGGCCAGAATAGAACATTAAAGAAAAACATCTTGAATTTTGAAAGAAAATGTTCCTGCCCTTGTCAACAATAAGTGATCATTGACAAGTGATCTAGGGGGTTGGGACCATGGGCAGGGGCTCATTTTTCATTCTGGATTATAGGAATGCGCCAAGCCCCTGTGGTTTCAGGTGAAATATGTAATGAAAAAATACAGTTTTTCACTCTTGTAATACAAATTTACACATTTATGATCAAATTTTTGCATGGGATTAAATTGGCTATTACCAGGTAATCTGACAATGTGAGGTTGGTTAAGTCTACTTACGGTGCTATGATGGCACGAGCAGGTGCCTGACACACAGAAGCCTTAGACAACCATGAGGTGAGCTGAGAATCTAATTCTTTTCCTGCAAATGAAATTATGTTTCAGTGATTATATTTTTTATAATTGGTCCTATATATCATGGTAAATTTCTGACAAACAGTTGAAGTTTGATTTTTAAAAAAATGTTTCAAATAGAATTATACATGTACAGTTATCAAACACATACATGTATATGTGTATACAAATTCAAGCTGCTAGAAAAATGAGCAAATAATACTAAATGATAAATTGAAATATGAGTCTCATTTTGGCCTTAAGAGTCTTGGATTGAGATTTATGCAGGGGGAAATATAGTGTAATACCACATATATTTTTTGCTGTATTCGAAAGTGATGCATTTTAGAATCTTAGCATGTGCATCAAATCAACTGACTTATACTACTTCCAAGTGAAACAACACTTAAAAGGTGAACATATCTGGAACATTGTTGATACCATAATTTCACTTAAAATCCTCATGTTTGATGGCAGCATTGTAGGATAAATAGAATACATTGTTAGTTAATTGTAGTTAATAGTGTATATAATTATATAAGTGCCTTAAAATATAAGCTATATTTTTGGCTCAGGACAGAAATTAAAACAAAAGTGGCTCGCCAGTCGCCACTTTAGTCTTTTTTTACCCTCTCTAAAAAACAGCTTATATTTTAAGACACTATTACCATGCATGTATTGTATATAAGTGTGTTCCTATTTATAGATTTACACCATCATTGCCATGCCTGCACTGCAGCGGACTTTTACTACCTAGAGCCTACAATCGTTAATCATATGTATGTATATGTATATGCATGTATACTGAACGTGTATGTGCAGAGCGAATCTCCGCAAAAAGTATCAAGGATGCATTGCAGAGACTCCAGAGTTTATTTTACGAGACAAGTTGCGGACATCAGATTGATCAGCTGTTCATAACAATAGGCCGTCACCATTAAGTGGGCAGAAAGCGTAAATTCCAATATCCAGTTCGATATATCTTATCTTTACATCACTAAGTCGTCAAAATCTTACCATCACTGGAATACCAACTTCCAGCATGTGTTGCCTGGCGAACCTTGGCCATATTGGAACCTATTTTGGTGTTATTTTGGCAGAAGCTCGGGATGGAAGTCTATTTACCAACACAAAAGCCAATCCGGAAGTAGTGATCATTCGGGTCTTGCGCAAACTTTTTTAATCGACTTGGGATCTATATCCCGAAAATGTTTGAAAGGGCGCGCTGTTCAAATGAGAGTGCGACAAGCAGAGTTGTCTTAGGGACGTTTCCTGTTTAGGATAAGTTGACGGATGGACGGTAGACGGATGACTTTAAACATATTTTATTTACACATATTTGCAAATAGGATTTGGCCCAAGTTATTACAACTTATGAAGCCATTTCCTTACAATAGTTACATAGACAACAGATGATATTACAGACTGATCAACTGCAGTACGAAAGAGATATAGGCCTACATAACATTAGGCACTCACACAAAATAATATAACAAAGTCAATAAAATTTTCAAACATGTTAAATATTGTTAAAATCTTGTTAAAATCTTCCGCTGGATTTTATAAAGATTTTGTACTTTGTTAAATACAACACAATTTAAATCCAAAGACATATTTTCATTTCCAAAAAATGATAATCTTAAAGATATATTTATATCTAGAAATCACTTAAATGATTTAAAAGCACAACTCGAGCATTTGTGTAAGATTGACATTCAAAGAAGAAGTGATAGGCATTCTCACAATAATAGCCACAATTTACACAATTTGAGTTTTGGACCAGATTTGAACGGTAAAGATCATGATTAAGGGAACTGCAGACGGATACTGCGTCATACGGATACTGCGTCATACCATAAGCGCACCAGCCCTTCGGGCCAAGTGAACTAAAATTAAAACTTAAAATAGTTAAGTATGAGCCCTACGGACGAAGTAGAATCGTCGAGATGCCACGAAAGCGATAAAAACGTGTTGTTGAGTTTTTATTTTTCTTTATATTCAAGACTAAAGACAATTCTATATATGTCTCGCATACTGTATAGTAAGTCCATGTAAAGACTGAAAGAGATAAGTTAGGCCTACGAGATAAACATATATATTGGTGTTCTAATTACCCTCGCATTAATTAATTAGTGGGCCGGACTGTTGTTCATTATCTAATTGAATTGAACCTATCTCTAATTGAAGTGAACCTATCTTCAATTACGAACAATAGTGAATAGGGAAAAAGGACGAATTAAAGATGGGTTCAATTGAATTAAAGATAGGTGCAATTGATTTAAAGATAGGTCCATTGAAGATAGGTTTAATTTAATTAAGCCAGAGACCTATATACTAATTTGAAGATAGGTTTAATTCAGTTAGAGATAGGTTCAATTAAATTAGAGATAGGTTCAATTCAATTAGAGATATCACATGAATACACTTTATCACGTGAATACACTTTATCGCGTGAATACACTTTATCACGTGAATACACTTTATCACATGAATACACTTTATCACGTGAATACACTTTATCACGTGAATACACTTTCACGTGAATACACTTTATCACCGTGAATACACTTTCACGTGAATACACTTTATCACGTGAATATACTTTATCACATGAATACACTTTATCACATGAATACACTTTCACGTGAATACACTTAATCACATAAATACACTTTATACAAATGTTGAATTGATGAAATCAGAGATACACGTCTCTGATGAAATAGATATTTTGAACTTTACATTTGAGTCCGTGTTTCATTTGCCATATATACTTCTCGGTGCCGAATTATAAGACTTCAATGGGCCCAGAGATCCACGAACCTAGATTATGTTTCTATGACAGAAACTGTTCCTTATACCGATAAAAAAAGTACAGCACACGTAAGCAGAGACCTATATACTAGTATATAGGTCTCTGACGGCCTATATACTAGTATATAGGTCTCTGACGTAAGTCCGCGTTTGGATGAAAACAATGTTTGTAATAAGAGTCGCTGCATGTGTCAGTTCTCTTCATATTATGACAAAATTGCGTTTTCTTCATTCATATAAACATTAAATTGATTATATTGAAAAGTAGACAAACATGGTTTTAAGTTATTTGTTATTTTTACGAGTGTGTGTTGTACTCTACTCCTCCAAGAAATTTATTCCACCCCCCCCCCCCCCCCCCCCCATGATAATCATTTTAAAAAATTGCTGTAACATCCAAAAATTACAACAAGTTGTTTTTCATTTTTGGTGGAAGTTACCAGCCTACTTGTATCCAGAGACGTATATACCAGATATACATGTCTCTGATGTATCATAACTGGAAAGAAGTCTCCTGAAATCAATCCCTACAGTACCGTTTCAAAAATATTTTTTGGCTTTCTAAAGACAAAGAAATAGGGAAAATCATATATCTGGCCACTCTCTACCTCTTTTGCAATTTAGTATATGAAATTAACGATAGAAAGACCAACTGACACATTGTATTACACATTTGTCAAAATGTTATAGCTGAGAATCAGATGTTGCTCACCAATTTCGTTACACTGAATCAGGTCTATGTAACCGATAAACTGTTGTAGGTAACCCTACGCGGTGTTACGGCGATGTCATCTGCTCTGTTTCCGGTAATGGATGTTTCTCGTGTTGTTCGTTCAACGTTCTAGAAAGATAAATGGCTGAAGCGTTTTCCTTCGATCCAGGTAAATTTTACCGTGTTATTGACCTTTAACAGGTAGATGATACTCCGAAATATTCTTACAATTATCAGTCTAACTGGTACAGCGCATCCTATATGCCTCGAGCAGTCGAGCTGTTACATCTTATCAATATCATGCATCGTCTTTTTTTTCTCTTTTTTTTTAACGTTTAAGCTTAAAAAATCTATTGTAGTTTTTGTCAGAGAGTTACGCAAGACCATTAGGTCCGTTTAGTGCTTATTTTGGACAACAGCCCAGCTCGTTTCATAGAAATCCGATCGCGACCTACTGTAGGCCTACATTTTGTAGGTATTGATCAGTATTGTTTCAGTAGGCCTATTAAAAAAACAAGCAAGTAAAAAACCTATTTGGCGTTCATCAGTCTATAAAAAAATAAAAACTAACAAAAACCGCAAATCCATATAACGAGCAAATAATACGAACATACCAACAAAAATATTAATTTGATAAACTTAAAGTAGATCTACAAGAAGACCAAGCGTTTTGCAAGGGTAAGCATTGTTTGCTTCATTGATCATGACTAGGCCTACACCATGTAAATATGTCAATCAGACCTAGGTTATGTAAACCTTCAGTCAGTTTTGATAGGCGGAATATGTTCAAACATATATTTTTTGGCTATTTGCTGGGACAATGTCCAGGGGAGCTAGCTATTATATAAGCAATAGGCCTACAGTAGGGTTTCCATCAAACGAGCTGGCATGGGCTGTTTAACCAGAGTTGTCCGTAATAATAGCTGGTGTTGTTGGCATCCGTAGACATCTAGGTTAAAGTTTTTATAAAACAGTGTTGTGTAGTACTAATGAGGATACAGGTATTTGACAAATGTGTTCCTTGTGACAGGATGTTTCCATTGGTACTACATTTTCGGACATGCAGACTTTGACTGTGACCTACATCTAAAAAACTAATTCAGAATTCCAACCCACTTGCAGAGCTATATGTTGTCTTCTGAGAACTCTTGTTCAATAAATACAATGATTTAGCTAATGATAGTTCACACTCTGATTGTATATAATTTAATTGACCCTGATTTACATAATCCAAACTTGTTAACAGACCTATATAATAACTCTCTGTAATAGATCTCTGGTCAATTGCAGTTCTAACATAAAGTAAGATTTTTTTCAGCAAACTCAATTTGTGATTAGCACGCCCTGGAAAATACCAAGACTTCACACGTTTAGGGTAATGGGTTGTACGTATACGTGTACATGTGATCATTGTTGTACAAGTTGTGCTTTAGTTGGGTATTTTGTGATAATCCAATTGACTGAATTGCATTTTACATGTAAATTAAGTTAAGAATTTACATAATATTGTTTCAGTGTGTCATCCTTACAAGTCAGATATTAACTGAAAAGATGTAACAATATTCTTCCAAATTTTTCTATAGTAATTTCTATTTCTCCTTATATTATACAGGTCCTCTGGGTCTCTTGTTTCAATATGCTGTTGAGACTCAAAGTTAATATTTTGAACCAAATCAAATGTTACTGTACAAACTAATTATCCTCTCAGGCACTTGATCATGTTTCAATTCTACATGTGTATATGAAAACTGCTCTAGCCTTGCAATACATTTATACATACATACGTTTCTATTATTTCACTGCTGGTTTTAGCTGTCCAGAGGTTTACTGCAGTAAAACTATTGTAATTTGTTTCTGTCTGATATAGTGAGGATTTAATTATCACACATTTTATTCTTTACAGAAAAAAACTATGATGAAGCTACCCTGGCACAGCAAAGAAAAATTGAAAAAGAGGTAAATATACATGGGTTAACCTAGGATTTGGGGGATATATTATGACATTTACTATACTAGGGGAAATGAAGGCCTGCAGTGTCAAGATTAAACAAGTAGTGTCACTGGGTTAAAGGTCAAGGTAAGATTTTGTTTCTATTAGCTGAAAAATATATTCCTATAGGCTATATATATATAGCTATGACATTATGAAGCAAAGTTAGTCATACTTAAACAAATAGTCATGATAATTATAAACTGACCAAAGGGTAAAGTCATGATCACTGGGTCAAAGGTCAAGCTCAAATTTTGTATATTTCTACTGATGAACATTTTTTTACAACACCATAAAGCAATTATAGTCAGAAATAAACAAAGCACCACTGTCCAAATGTAAAGTCTCAAGGTTTAAAATCAGGGTCATGATCAAATATTTTACCTTTTCACTAATGAATATTTTTGTTGATCAGTATTAACAGGGAATCACCGGTAATGACCAAAGGTTGTCTCTCGGCCGCGCGCACGATTAAAGGTCAAAGTAACCTTTTGTATACTTTTACTGATGAACATTTTGTACTGACATTTTAAAACAAAGTTGGTTTGTATTAGGAGCATAAGTAATTAAACTAAATATGGAATAACTTTCATGAGAGAGCTCTATAAATATATAAGTTCAACATGTTCATGTTCTCTATAATTATAAAGAGGAATGTTTATTAGGAGGGATATGAAGAACGAGAATTCACATAGAATGTTGCCCAAAATGTTTTGCTTCAGTGAGTGTGCATGTATACATTTCACATAAGAGAATTATCACCATGAAGTTATTTAATTACATGTTGATGATTCACCATGATTAGATTTTGCTGTAAATTCCAGCTCCTCTTGCAACTGGATACATTTTAGGAAATGACTATCACAAATGTTTTTTTCTTCTTTTTCATCAAGATTGCTGAGAACCAAGCTCTTGTGAGTTTGGTGGTTGATTTTGACACCATCAGTGCTGATTATTCAAAAGAGGATGAGACATACTTAGGGAAAATCCAGGTATGAACATTTTAAACTACATGGTAACTTTCTATTTTTAGCTCACCTTTCTGAAAGGCAGGTAATTAACTTATGCCGTAATTCCTGGCCTGTCGATGTCAACTTTCCTTTTGATAACTTCTTCTCAATAACCTAGATGCCCAGAGACTTTGAGATTTTGCTATTTTTAACAAAAAAAAAAAAATAAATCTTTTAGATCTTTCTTACATTTCACCTGTTGGTTCTTCTAGACATCAAATCATTATAGTAGAGAAAAGATCAGTCTTACATGGAACCAATAAAGATCAGTCTGACATAGAACCAATAAAGACCAGTCTGACATAGAACCAATAAAGATCAGTCTGACATAGAACCAATAAAGATCAGTCTTACATAGGACCATTTAAGATCAGTCTTACATGGAACCAATAAAGATCAGTCTTACATGGAACCAATAAAGATCAGTCTGACATGGAACCAATAAAGATCTGTCTTACATAGAACCAATAAAGATCAGTCTGACATGGAACCAATAAAGATCTGTCTTACATAGAACCAGTAAAGATCAGTCTGACATGGAACCAATAAAGATCAGTCTTACATAGAACCAGTAAAGATCAGTCTGACATAGGACCAATAAAGATCAGTCTTACATAGAACCAGTAAAGATCAGTCTGACATGGAACCAATAAAGATCAGTCTTACATAGAACCAGTAAAGATCAGTCTTACATAGAACCAATAAAGATCAGTCTGACATGGAACCAATAAAGATCTGTCTTACATGGAACCAATAAAGATCAGTCTTACATGGAACCAATAAAGATCATTCAATGTTGGGTACCATATGCAAAATGTATTCCCTTTGTTTGAATGATCTCTCTTCCTTCATGCGCTGACCAATATGAAGGTGACTTGTTTTTATTTTCAGGATTTAAAAAGCAAGTACAAATGTGTAAGAAAAACAAGAGGTGATGGCAACTGTTTCTACCGTGCATTTGGGTTTGCTTACCTAGAACAATTACTGTCTTCTCCAGAGGATTTTGCTAGGTTTGTTGAATTTGTTAAAGTTGCTCTATATCAAAAGGATTCTGATATGTCATCCATGTTTTCTGTCCATCGTTCCTTTGTCCACCGGTCCAGCCGAAATTTATTCTAATCGCTTTCTGTCTGTTGTTATGTGACTGTTAACAATTTATATTTCAACTCCTCAGAAATCCCTAGACCAATTTCAATGAAATTCTGCAGAAACCTTCCATGGCCAAATTGTAAACTTCATATTCCCTGGGTTTCACATTTCCCAGTTGGGAAAATCCAAGATTATGAAATAGAAAATTGAGTATTGAATTGGGATACTTCAACACACACAAGTGTCTTATTAGTAACACAATTTAATACCCTGGTAGTTAGCTTAGAAAATAAGTGATTTGAGAAAAAATTGTTTGGTTTTGTGTTGTTTGATATCCTATAAACAGCTTTGGTAATTTAATTCCCATAAAAGCTGTAAGCAAGTGGGTGAGTGTATGTTTTTGGAGGCAGCAGAATGTTTGTGTTTTCCTACTTGTGGAATGAAAGTGTCAGAAACATGCAGTATTAATTACATTAATTTTTTTTTTTTAGGTTTAAGGAGGTGGCTTCCAAGAGTAAGGATGAACTAGTCAGTCTGGGGTTTCCACAGTTTACTATCGAGGACTTCTATGATACTGTAAGTATAGCTGGACACACAGCAATTTTGGTTCCCCTTGGTCAGTCTGGGGTTTCCACAGTTTACTATAGAGGATTTCTATGATACTGTAAGTATAGCTGGACACACAGCAATTTTGGTTCCCCTTGGTCAGTCTGGGGTTTCCACAGTTTACTATAGAGGATTTCTATGATACTGTAAGTATAGCTGGACACAGTAATTTTGGTTCCTCTTGGTCAGTTTAGGGTCCCATAGTTTACTATAGAGGACTTCAATAATATTGTAAGTATGTATAGATTTTGGTGGAAAGGTCAAAGACAAAGTTGACCATGGCTCTTGAAGGGAGAGGTTTAGAAGTAAAACAAATCAAAACTAACAAAAGAAGATTGCACCAGTACATTTACATTTTCTGTCAGCCAAGCAAATATGGAGGTGGAAGGAAACAAGAGTCATATCATAGTAAATTCTAAATTAATAATTTTCTTCCTTGGGATTGTTTTTGAATTCGAAATATCAAACTTCAACCTCAGCTATATGGGCAGATATGTTCTTGCTGATTATGGAAGATATATATAATGCCACAAGAGGGGGCCCTTGCTGACCTGTCAGTATTTTAGTTCTAGCTGTGACTATATACATTATCATAATTTTGTGGTTAATCTAACCGTAGGTAGGTAAAGACTCCAGTTCCAGACTTCAGGTAAATCTAGTGTTAAAGATTTATTTTTGAATAGTTAAATAACATGAAATAATAATGCATATAGCATTTAAGTATATACAGTGGACCCTCGATAATCCGAACACCTTCGTTCCCAGTCCAAACCGTCCGGATTACGAGTTTTCCGGACTGCCGAATTTCGTGTACCAGGTCAAAAAAATTGTCATGTAAGAGTTATCTCCCTTGATTATATACAATCCGGGACGTTTCATAAACACGTCAGACTTGTCAGACTTTTTAACAATAAATATACTTATGTTTCTGATATGATTCTTGTTTTGTTTTGTAGAAAGTAAAAAATAAACTATGTTTTTAAAAGAACATGTAAAGTGAAAATCGTTTTATTTATAGCGGGCATATGTGACCTACAAACAACACACGTGTCACGTCCCGGAGGTTCACAATCAAGTAGAAATTACAAACGTTAAATACCTTAAATAAAATACCCGGATTTTACAACTTACCGTCAGTCCATGGTTTTTTATGATTTTTACGTACCAGAAACCCCAAGCTATCTATTTAAAAGTACGCGACACCAGCAAGAACTACCCAAGATGTCCGATAATTATTAAACCCGTATTCACTTAACAATGTGACGCTTAGTTAAGTATCAGACGACTATTGACTAATTTGTGTGTAATCAACCCAGTTCTTGTGATCACTGCTTAATATGTAAATGTGTATGTAATTAATAACATGCATCTTTCAATGAGTCGTCGTTTCACGTAACGGTGTTACAAAGCCGATATCCGTGTTTACCCAATAAAAGTGTTAATGATGTTAATTACCGATCATAAATTTATTACATGTATTTGAGATTGATTAATTATCGTATCACGTACTGTATGGTTGTGCATAAATTCTGTAACATTTAGGTCGTAGAGAAAAAGCAACGTACCGTTATAAAAACAAAAGCTACACATCGTAACACAGGTAAACACCCGGGGCTATGACCTGGCAGCGGTCTCTATGACTACGCACAGTGTCAAGCGATAGTCTGTACAGCTGTCGACACGGGTGACTTGCCCCGGCATTTTTTTCTCCTCGTGGTGAAAAAATCGTCCGGATTAATGAGGGAAATTTATTATGAAAAGTACGTTCCGTTCCCAAAATGGGCTTCCGGAATCGGAATCCGAATTTCCGGACTGGTGAGTACAAATAACGTTACGGAAATCCGTTCCCGTGCATTTCCGTCCGGACTGTGAGTTTTCCGGACTATCGGCGTCCGGATTATCGCGGGTCCACTGTATTATAAAGATATTATAATCATTGTATAACTGAAAAAATGATATATTTGTTTGCAGTTCATGGAGGTTGTGGAGAAGGTTGGTGTTCCATGTACAAATGAAGAACTACATGAAACATTCATTGACCAGGGAACTTCTGATTACCTTGTGGTATATCTCAGGTAAATTCTCACCCTTCTGTGTTCTATCTCAGGTAAATTCTCACCCTTCAGATAATCTGGTGGTATATCTCAGGTAAATTCTCAACCATCTGATAATCTTGTGGTATATCTCAGGTAAATTCTCACCCTTCTGACAATCTGGTGGTATATCTCAGGTAAATTCTCACCCTTCTGATAATCTGGTGGTATATCTCAGGTAAATTCTCACCCTTCTGTGTTCTATCTCAGGTAAATTCTCAACCTTCTGATAATCTTGTGGTATATCTCAGGTAAATTCTCACCCTTCTGACAATCTGGTGTTATATCTCAGGTAAATTCTCACCCTTCTGATAATCTGGTGTTATATCTCAGGTAAATTCTCCCCCTTCTGACAATCTGGTGTCATATCTCAGGTAAATTCTTACCCTTCTGTGTTATATCTCAGGTAAATTCTCACCCTTCTGATAATCTGGTGTTATATCTCAGGTAAATTCTTACCCTTCTGACAATCTGGTGTTACATCTCAGATAAATTCTCACACTTCTGTGTTCTATTTCAGGTAAATTCTCACCCTTCTGTGTTCTATCTCAGGTAAATTCTCCCCCTTCTGACAATCTGGTGTTCTATCTCAGGTAAATTCTTACCCTTCTGACAATCTGGTGTTATATCTCAGGTAAATTCTTACCCTTCTGACAATCTGGTGTTCTGTCTCAGGTAAATTCTCACTCTTCTGACAATCTGGTGTGATATTCCAGGTAAATTCTCACACTTCTGACAATCTGGTGTCATATCTCAGGTAAATTCTTACCCTTCTGAAAAATCTGGTGTGATATCCCAGGTAAATTCTCACCCTTTTGATAACCTGGTGTCATATCTCAGGTAAATTCTCACACTTCTGATAATCTGGTGTTATATCTCAGGTAAATTCTTACCCTTCTGATAATATCACAAAATAGATTGGTATTATCCGCTTTAAATTAACTTTTGCCTCATTTTATTGTAGATTACTAGTGTCTGGGTATCTTCAGAAAGAGGCAGATTTTTTCCAAAATTTCATCGAAGGAGGAAGAACTGTCAAAGAATTTTGTAATCAGGTATATATATGATGATTGGTTTGAAGTGAAAAATCTTTACATTCAATACATTTATCCAGTGAATTATCAAAAACTGATTCATCAAATTTTTGGTGAAGAGGAACCAATTTTATATAAATGGTGGGTATTACTTGCTCACTTGGCCCAAAGGGTGGTGAGCTTATGCCAATGACGCAGCCTTCGTTCCTCTGTCTGTTCTTCTGTCAACATTTTCTTTAAAATGCTCCTAGTCCTGAACACTTGAATGCATTTTGATGAAATTTAGTCTGTTGCATCATTGGGAAAAGGTGATCCAATTTTGTATAAATGAAGGGTGTGTCTCCTCTGGGGCCGGAAGGGTGGGGATAAATAGAGAAAATAGAGGCTAATATTTAAATCACCACAAGTCCAGAACAACTGAATAGATTTTGATGACATTTGGTCTGGAGCATTATTGGGCAAAGGAGATCCAGTATTTTATAATTGGGAAATGTGGCTCCCTGGGGACTTAGGGAAATGACCCAAAAAGGGAAAATATAGCAAAAAATAATTTAAAATTCATTATTAAGAATACATATAACAGCATTTGATCCAGATTTGATTTGAATCTACCGTAACTTTAATTGGAGTATTTTGCCTTGATTACTTGAATGTCCAGGTGAGTGATGCAGGCCCTCTTAGCCTCTTTTTAAATCTTCATCATCTTGGTCTGAAGTAGAAAAAAAAAGGAGAAAATACGCCATAACTTATGAGATAGCAGTTTAAAGATATGGATCGAGAGCATATCACAAAAGATTGAAAATACACCATATCTTTAGAGATAGCAGTTTTAAAATATGGAGCATATCACATGTCTTACTACTAGTTAAAGTAAAAGAAATGCTTAAAACCTTAATGAATATGCACAATTCTCCCTTAATGTACAAGTTAGATAGCCGAGAGGACTTATACATCATATACATGAAGGTATTATCCATAAATGATTGATGTTACTATTTTCGATCCATATGTTTCTGCAATAATTTCTCAATAACCCATCTTTTCTCAATTACAGGAAGTTGAACCTATGGGAAAAGAGAGCGACCATCTTCAGGTAATGGCCTTAACCTCTGCATTAGGTGTGGCAGTACGAGTTGTATATATGGATCGAGGAGACAGTGGCCATTGTAATCACCATGACTTTCCAGAGGAATCAAAACCTTCTGTGTACCTCTTATATCGACCTGGACACTATGATATTCTGTATTCCTGACAGCAAAACTACTATCGTTTCTCATCAATGAACTTTTTTCCTCTTGTCACGTTGGATTTCATTTATACTGGTCTCATGACTTATACCAGGCATTGATATCATCAAATTCATACCTCTTTTTTATGGCTGTGTATCGTTTCAGTCTACTGTGAGAGTTGATATTTCCGAAATGTGATTCTAGTTCATCTGGAAGATTAAATCAGCTGTTGGTCACCTCATCTGATCATTTTCAAAAAATCTAGATTAATCTTATTTAATTAAAAGTGCTGAAACTATGCAAACATATGAATATATTATGTGTTACTTATGTCTAACATATCTACTCGGCAAGCCCCTGCGCCCCCTAGAGGGGCTGCGGTGGTCGGGTGGTTAAGGTGTACCAACACTTTAACACTAGCCCTCCACCACTGGGTTGCGAGTTCGAAACCTACGTGGGGCAGTTGCCAGGTACTGACTGTAGGCCGGTGGTTTTTCTCCGGGTACTCCGGCTTTCCTCCACCTCCAAAACCTGGCATGTCCTTAAATGACCCTGGCTGTTAATAGGACGTTAAACAAAAACAAACCAAACCCCTGCCCCCAGAAACAATGTGACAAGCCCCTGTGCTGATGTATGAGGAAACACACTAAACTATCATTTTAGCTCAGGCAGGAAGTGCCAGTGAACTTATTGTATGGTGCATGAGTGGTCAGCTGTATCCGTCAACTTAAAACTTCTTCCTGCTTTGGAGTGCTATGAAATTTTCTCACACCAATAACCTTGATCTATTTTTTTTCGTGACAGCATATTGGCAATGAATTGGTTTATAGAAATCCAAGAGGGATCTTCATTTGAAAACAATAAGCAACTGGTTACTTATATTTGACGAGGAGGTACATGGGAAGAGTACATTAAAGTTTCCTCATATAAATGACCTTGACCTATTTTCAGTGTCAGAGGGGTAAAATATATTAATAATTTCAAGAATCTTGTTCTCAAGTTCAAGATGACCAAGAGGTCCAATATGTTGCCAGAAGGTAACTTGTGCAGAGTGGTATGCAGTTTCCTCATATAAATTTCATTGACCTATTTTCAAGGTCACTGGGGCCAAATAGTTAAAAATTCATTTGTGAGTCTTCTCATGTAAAAAAGCAAGTGCACTCAACTTATAGGTTAGATTCCTGCTTTCGAGTGTTATGGAATTGTCTCACACCAATGACCTTGACCTGTATTTTTTCGTGACAGTATATTGGTGTCTCACACCAATGACCTTGACCTGTATTTTTTCGTGACAGTGTATTGGTGTCTCACACCAATGACCTTGACCTGTATTTTTTCGTGACAGTGTATTGGTGTCTCACACCAATGACCTTGACCTGTATTTTTTCGTGACAGTATATTGGTGTCTTACACCAATGACCTTGACCTGTATTTTTTCGTGACAGTATATTGGTGTCTTACACCAATGACCTTGACCTGTATTTTTTCGTGACAGTATATTGGTAATGCTTTGGTATATAGAAATCACACAAAAAAAAAATCAAAGAGGGATCTTCATTGGTTTTATGTAAAACAGATCTTGTCTCTACAATTATGATTTGATAGCAAGGAGAACCAATATATGAGATCTAATAAGAACTTTCTTTGAACGTGAAATATCAATGCAAAACTTCAATTGTCAAAATCAAAACCAAATTCAATAAAATATTGCAAGAACCTTCCATGGCAAAAGGTAAACCAAAACTGAATTATATGGTCCTCAACCTTCAAGGTGACTGGAGGGAGGGGCAAAAAGGGGTCAAAGCAATTGAAATTTCAAAAATGGGTACCGATGTTTTGCAAGAAGGTACCTGCTATAGAGTGCTATAAAGTTTTCTCATAACAATGAGGCCACGAGGTAAATATGTTGAATCTTATTCTCAAGTTCCAGAAGACCCAGAGGACCTATATTTTGCCAGTAGGTCTTGTGCAATAAAACAATCTTCTTATCAAGTTCACGAAAACCAAGAGGCCTGATATTTTGCCTGTAGATATCCAGGACAGGGCATTATGATGTTTCCTCATATTAGCGTCCTTGACCCGTTTCCAAGGCCACAGGGCCAAATTTCTTTCTTTGAGAATCTTCTTCTGAAGTTCTAGAAAACTTGTGCACAGATGTACTGGTACTCATAAACATCACTAACAAAACGTAAAATTTTGAAATTGCAATTTTGCCAATTTTCTTTAATAAGTTATTACTTGCTTTTTGAGCAATTCAGGCCCTCTGGGCCACTTGTAACATATGCAGTTGTGTTATCACTATATATATCGGAAAGTACTTCATGGAACTTTCTCCGATTTCATTTGCCTTGTTTTCAAATGATTAAGAGGAAAAGGGGAAAGATGAGTCTTACATTGAAAGAGGCATCTTGGTGCCAACCATTAAGTGATTTTAAATATCATTAATGTTCCTTTGTTAGAATCTAGAATGGCAGTTTATGCCCTTGTAAGATGACAATTTCATCATGCGCCATCTGTTGAGTTCCACACTTCCTTGTTCATTCCAATATCGTTAAGGTCAAACAAATTTCAGTTTATTCAATTAAAAATGCACAAGACATATTTATATATAGTTGATGAACTTATAAATACCTTTTGAGGCTGCCTGGCATTATATATTAGTATAAAAAAAAACACCTGAAAAACGATCAATATTACTCCAAACCGCACCAGCGACAACTAATGTGATGGAAATGGGTTTGTGTTGGAGTTATCTCCCTTTGACTTATGTTTGTTTTCCGTGATTATTTGTTGATGCCAAAGTGGGAAGTCTCCCACAAAGGAATTGATGGGAGAATTAATGTGACAACATTTTGACCATGTAGAATTGTTTCTGCATAGTGGCTTTCCTATAGTACCCCAAAATTGTTTTATGCATGTAGTCTAGCAGGATAAAGTATTACCTGTACATATTTCAAAATGTACATCTAGACGCCATGGTTAATGGTATAAGGATAAGGTGAATTTGTCTTTCATTTTTAATCACTTGTAATCTGTTATCTTAAAATATAGGTGGGAATTTGATAAAACTGAAATACTTATTCAAGCAACCATCCAAAATAGTTACAAATATTGATACCATATGTAATATTACAGGAAAGTAGGGGTACCAGTTAGGGCCATTCTGCGACCCCTCAGTGATAAGCGTAATATCACATTATGTTAAGGTCAACTCCATATACACTGTTTATTTTATGCTAGTCAAATCAGATTTTTTTTTTTAATTCTAGCTCATAGAATTTTCATTGTTAAAGTTTATACAAATTCAGTACTGGAGTAAAAATTATATTTTTTTGCAGTTTCCGACAAAGAAGTTATGTTTTTGATGTTCAGTTGAAAATAAAAAACTTCTCTAAAACTACA
Source organism: Pecten maximus (assembly GCF_902652985.1). Lineage (NCBI taxonomy): Eukaryota > Metazoa > Mollusca > Bivalvia > Pectinida > Pectinidae > Pecten > Pecten maximus. The sequence continues at coordinate 2,107,230 of NC_047017.1, read as the reverse complement.
CAGTTGCTATCATTCATATTTGACTGGAAGCATATATAGGTAGTGGGGATTGGAAATTGTACAAATAGAGGGCCTTGACCCCTAAGGGAACTGAAGAGCGGGGCCCAATAGGGTAAATATAGAAAATTCTTCAAAATCCTTGGTCTGAAACATGATTTGATGCAGGGGATTACAGTTTGTATCAATGAGGAGTGGGTCACAATAGGGAAAATATTGCAATTTCTTCTAAATTCTATCGATATGGAAACAGACTGAAGACCAAGAGGTCAAAGCTTGAAGATAAAACCAAAATTAAACCAGACCCAATATTCGAACAAATTCCTTCAGTGTTATAGTGATCAATGGCTGCAACAGTCTGGCAGAAGTGGTAGTAAACATTGAAAGAATGACTCAAAAGCACCATGAGGAAAAACTGGAAAGACTTATATACCAAGGAAATTCAACACAACATGTAGGTTACAGAATACAGGTAATGATCTCGTGGCGATATGTACCGTGTATTGTATACAGGTATGGAAGTTTGTGAACGTTTTTTACAGGGAAACTGAATCATTAGTGTGATAGAATATATAAGTATAGTCCTGGGCGTCGCTGTATAGTGAACTCTGAAGATCGCAAATTACACAAAGTATGATTGAAGACAAATTAAGGAGAGGGTGCAAAAAAAAAAATCCAAAAAACAAAGAAAAACAAACGAAAAAGAACAAAACAAATAAACAAGAATTAAAAAGAAAAAATAATATAGAATCTACAAGTTTTAGACGGCACACACCAGCTTATGACGATTATACTTATTCTCGGCGACACCTACAAGTTTTCGACAACCAGCATCATTTTTTGAGAGGCAAACTTAAAATCAAGGATAGCTACTAATTTCAGACAACGAGCACTAATTTTTATGACCTTGTAGAGAAGCACTAATTTCCTATAGTTGCTGTACAATACGCCTATGCACGAATTTCTTTTTAGCAGAAAACATTCATTAAATATATATTGCATTGTGTAGAACGTCGAATGATCACGGAAGCCAATTTAATCGTTCAACTGCTTAACATATACATCGATCTCGCTTTTCGTAATTATCGGTACATTAAAACAACTATACATCACGAAAGCCACTCTAAATGAGTTATGAGATACTGCCAAGATTTTAAAAGATTATGCCATACAACACCAATAAAAAAACTTTACACGAGATTAAAAATATCCGTCTCCGCACGGTACATCAAAAATTCTTTCAGTGCAGCTTCTGTTTGTTATTAAGCTTATTTAAATTTAGAAACATTGCTTACTGCTTTTATCACGTATATCCTTATAGTTGGGGACATAATAAATATAACCTTTACACGAATTAGCTTACCCTCGATCTCATCAGCACAGAAACGGCAAGTTCAATCGGTTTCTCCATGGGAAGATCATTCTGTCGGATTCCAAGGGAACGACTCCACAGCAAAATTTATCGAGGGCATTTTACGGCGAGACCTTGGGAGAGGGGTCACTTTAAGAAACTCTTCACAAACAAATGAGTCTTTAAATTTGTCTTAAGTTTATTTCCTCTCATCTCCCGCTGGTTGACCGCCTTATATTCCGAATGTCCTTTAGTCCGAAGGCCCCATAGTCCGAATATTGGTAAATATTGCAATGTAGATAAATGGTTATATACATGTATGAAAGGTTTCCCATTGTGTATAACATGTATATTACGAGTATGACAGAATGTATAATTGAAATCCGAAAGAAAAATAACCTCTTTGTGCCAAAACGCGCGGGGATCAATAGTATAATGTTTTATTGACTTTAAACATATTTTAATGCCAATTTAATTGTGGCAAAGGTTAGGCACACGTTTTTTTTTTCAACTTGTGGACGCCCTCTCGCAACATACAAATATATTACATGAAATCATTGAGGTAGCATCATAAACATAAAGTAGATATATAGATTATTTTAGATAGGCACAGGTATGCAAGAAAGAGTACAAGAATACATATAAAAATCTATTGCTGGATTTTATGTAGCTTTGCACATGTCAGAAAACAAGAGAGTTTAGGTCTACAGAAATATCTAACAAGTTCCAACTACGAATAGTGGAAGGTGTAAACGAGAGATTCGTTTGAGAAAGCCCAAATGGTGGAACCCGATATTCACTGTTATTTCTAAGAACGTATCGGTTACTTTCTGCAACTGTAGGTGGAAGAAAATCATTTAAATAATCCGGAGATAACTTATTATGCATATTATATAAAAGTTGGAGTTTTTGTTTTTTACGTTTTCGACAATTTGAAGGTATCTAAACCAGTTTCAAAATGTAGATCTTGTATACGCGCATACGAGGGAAGGCCTGTTATGATACGGGCAGCTTCCCTTTTGAGCTTTCTCTAACAATTCAGTTTCAAATTTAGTACAACCATCCAACGCATATTCTATATCTTTAAAAGATTATTTCGATTTAGCAAAAAAAAATGACTACATTAATTTTCTTCATAACCGAACTGTATATGGCATTCAATCACCATTTATATACATACTCGACCAAGCAGTCTGACGACGACCATCCATCAGAAATTGTCCGTCAGTCGTCCAGAATTATGTATGATACAAAATGAAGCATGTTATCATTAATAGAACTTCCGCGGAAACAACAATGATGTTCGAAGCATCTCCATAGGGAGTCTATAAACCTTCATGTATAGGCTCTGCAGAGGAGTAGACGGAGCATCTATCAAGGAAACGTTTGTCAGCGGAGCAACAGCGAAGCTGGCACTTCAAGATATTTAAGGCTTGCATCTGTGGCGTTGGTGGCACAGGGGGCTAACTCAATGAAAATGGAATTTACCATACATATTTCGTATTTACTGGATGGACTGGTCAATATACTTAACGACCATATAATGATTTTTTTCAGAAAAATCGAGATTTAAAAAATTATTAAAAAAGTATTTACTGGATGGACTGGTCAATATACTTAACGACCATATGATTTTTTTCAGAAAAATCGAGATTTAAAAAATTATTAAAAAATCGAGGTAATTACTAATAAAACAGTGGACTGGTCAATATACTTAACGACCATATAATGATTTTTTTTCCAGAAAAATCGAGATTTAAAAAATTATTAAAAAATCGAGGTAATTACTAATAAAACTGTTTTATTAGTAATTACCTCGATTTTTTAATAATCTTTTAAATCTCGATTTTTCTGAAAAAAATCATATGGTCGTTAAGTGTATTGACCAGTCCATCCAGTAAATACGAAATATGTATGGATAATTCCATTTTCATTGAGTTAGCCCCCTGTGGTTGGTGGTGGTACTAGTCACGGTCTCGGATGCTATGGTCGTAGATGGCAAAGGACGATCAAAAACTGTACTTGGTTGGAGCACAGACTTGGGAACAGAGGCAGGGTTAAAAGGATATATTCCACTACCACGAAACCCACTACAGATATTTACCATAGTGAGCCCGGCTTCCCAAGCAGCCGTGAACATTTGTGGAAACGTCCACTTGTTTATGATGTTACTTGGAGCTAAAGACAAAAAGTTAGAGCATGTCTGTCCGACCAACTACGGATCGGGTTCCGCGACGGGCGATGACCCAAGATTCTTGAAATAGCGCTCAACAACTGTTGAATTTAACATTCGCGCTCGAACTGTACCAAGTTTTTTTTCAGGTTTTCTCATGCTTATTTCAGGATGTCTCCCCTTGGGACCATACCACCATGCAGTGTTTCGAAGGGGGGTTACGTTGAGAAATCCAGAAATGTTCGCACATTTGCATAAAAATACAGCTCTTGTCAGCAGTTGTTGTCTTAATAAACCAACCCCCTTTCTGCATTTCCAGTAACATTCTTAAGTATATGATTATCATTGGCCCAGTCTAATACTGGTTTCCGTCCGGGTTTATTGTTCAGGTCGAATCGCCATGAAACTCGATCATACAGCGTGGACTTTGGCAACACGTGCCATTTAGCTGCTAATCTTACGGACATCTCCCCAGCTTTAACTGTCCGGACGGCTTCCTCCATGTGTTCATATTTATGTTGATCATATTTGCCATTTCTGTTGGCTACGTATTTCTTGGGCGTTCTGCAAAATCAAAACAAAAATAATTATTAAGTATAAATAGCTTCCGAGGGATTTAGATTTTTTTAGTGGCTGCGTTGGTCCCGACACTTTATCACTAGCCCTCCACCTCTGGGGTGCAAGTTCGAAATCTACGTGTGGCAGTTGCCAGGTGCTGACCATAGGCCGATGGTTTTCTCCGGGTACTCCGGCTTTCCTCCACCTCCTCTGTTAATAGGACGTAAAACAAACCAAACTAAATTAAATAATTTTTCGAAAGTGGCTACCAACTTCTGCCGTCGGTGTCGGAAGAGATTATCATATAAGAATTGAATTTATGTCTTTCTCTCTTTTAAATAACTGACCCATGTCATCATGTAAATTATGTATATTGTCAAATAATATCGGGAATGTTTGTTTGTTTGTTTGTTTTTTTGTATAAGTTAGCAAAGTTGTGCCCAATCCTACTGTATATATTGTATACAAATAAAGTGTTCCAATCTAATTTAAAAGTTTGATTTTCTTAGCCATATGAACAATGTATTTTCAGTCCTCAATTAGGGCGAAGCTATGAGAATATGAATTAAGTGTCTAAATATTCCGGCCACCAATTAAAAATCTCTAGTGTATGTAATTGTTTGTTAAGAACTTTAATTTACCCGAATAAAATGATTATCTGCATAATTAAATTTGTATTAAAATCTACTTACGTATCAGCAGAGACATATATACAGAGAGATTAGTAACATCGCTATTTCCCCGTACACGTAGTGGCTCCCTTTATTCGTGACCACTCAAGCATATCCCTTATCGAGAGCGTCCTGTCTCCTATCAAACACACGCGAGCGCAGGTAAATCGGGCTATGCGCATGTGTGTATCGTAGTATTGGAACTTATTCGACATGTTCTGGTTAATCCGCCATTACGTCAGACCAAAATATCGTCATTTTAAATACACACAGAAAGCACATCGTTTTATTTTGGCCACTACAAAAGTTACCACATTAACCAAAAACTATCATACTTATGGGATATAATCTTATTGATCATGCATATTGTTGTCATTTATCCGTATTTTCGAAAATCCATTGGGTCCTATTCGACATGTCCAAGTTTGTAATTAAGCCGCCATTACGTCAGACCAAAACATAGTCAATTTTAAACGCACACAAAAAGGACATCGTTTTATTTAGGCCACTACAAAAGTTACCACATTAACCAAAAACTATCATACTTATGGAATGTGGTCTTGATTATCATGCACATTGTTGTCATTTATCCGTATTCTCGAAAACCCCATAGGGACTTTTCGAAAATTGGAGATTCCCGGCGATCTTTCCTGCGTTGTGCTTGACTTTCATACTCAAAATACAAACACTTGGACAGCAAATTGTGATATATTTCATATTGATGACACTTCTGCACTTTGATATTAATAAAATTAAAGCACATAATTGGATCTTGGTGATGATTTCAAATAGAAATTATCGATAATTATGTGTCTGGTTTTTAAGTTTTCTCCAATATGGCGCCTAGTGAAGACTGAACCGAGCGACCGCAAAGGATTGTGGGAAGGTCAGGGACCACTATGTAAACACAAGGGCAAATAGAGAGCTGCCAATCTCTGTATATATGTCTCTGGTATCAGCGTTTGCGTACGATGACCTTTGAAGTTCAAACTTTCGCGGCGAACAGTCTTTGGAGCAAAGGACGTAAAATATCCGGATTTTCATACGTTTTTAATCGTTATACAGTACCCAGACCGGAAGTATCAAGAAACATCGCCGACAAAAACCGGAAGAAAGACAATTTTACCCTAAAAGATCATCGAAACGCTTTCCTTTGATGATTGTTACGCCTATTTTGAGCGCTTTAACAACGCTGATGAGATGAGTTGTCTTGACTCAAAACAACCATGTCCACGAAAGCCTACAGCACAATTCCCGATTTGATCAGCAGCAGCGTGTCTTTAGACTTAGGTAAAGTAACACATCAAATTTAAACGTAAACACGCCTTACACAGTGCCAAAAAATATTGTAGATATAATGTATAGCACTCACCCTCGGGAATATTGCAGGCCTCAAACTCAGGGACATGTCTACTCACTACGTTACTCCAATAATGTTTTTATAATACAGGATAACACGTCGAGAAACATGACGGGAGTCGGTTGGCGTCAGAACCAAAGAATAGCTAGAGACCTTAAGCTAGCTGAAGTACTCACTACGTATACTGTAGTAGTTGGCGACCAATTCTCGCCAAGTACCAATGCATGTCCCATTATAACGTTAATTAAGAAAATTAACCAGAAATACTTGTATGTCTTTGAATAAGCTTATAGGTATTTCTGTCTAATTTTATAATTGATTATATCTATTTTTGAAACCCTATTTTTTACCTAACAATTATATGATTAAAAAAAATAAAGATCATAATTTTCCCATCCCACAGAGGCAACTCCTCTCTGGCTTTTCCCCTTCAAATTGTTTATGTTGGCCAGTACCATGTTCAAATGTAGAAGTATTTAAACAGTAGAAGATATAAGACTAGACGTGCCCCTGAAAGTAATGAACAAATAATGTCTGCTGAACATTTAATCTTATCCAATCAAATCACCAATCCAGACACCTGCATGAACCAAAGTTTCCTTTCAAATTAAACCTTCTCCTGCAAAACCTCTGATATGAAGGAAAGCTTCTTTTCCACATACAATAGTCTCTTTGGAATGCTATCCCTCCTGACTTGTCTGTTAGTGCTACTCTTGTATTACAACGAATACTAAGGTACTTTAATCAGTTAGCATCCACATAATAATATAGGCGATCTAGATAAACTTTAAGTTGTCTATGTAGCAGGTGAGCAAAGTATGACAGATTGCACTGAAATTTGCTTTATTGTGAATTTGTGACAAAATATTGATATAGGTGCATTGTTGTATTAAGACAAAATGATAAATGTAAGTGACATTGTTGGCAACCTGTAGAGATTGCAATGTGGGAAAGATCAATTTGATCAATGTAGAATTTTGGATTATTAATTTTCATTACCACCTAAAGATGCTTTTATGATTTTAAACAACCTATAGCATCCAACTGGCTGAGAGGATTACTGACATTACAAGAGCAATATTTGATACTGTGTTTAGCTTGGCAGGATGAAGTTCAGGAGAGCTATTGCTATACCCCAGACATTGGTGGCGTCCCTGGACAGCTAGGTTAAACATTTTAGGTCAAGATGACTTATAGCCATCATGTTTTGTCTGTCATAATTGGCTGTCCACTGTGCATGAACATTTCACATTTTAATCTTATTCTCAAGTTCCACCAGTGGAATGATAGCTCAAACTTGCCTGAAATGATCCTGAGATAGTCCTGGCCAAGTGTTGTCATTTTCTAGATCAATCCGAAATCCAAGATAGCCCCAATAAACGTTATCTTGAAAGAAATAGGTTTACTTCTCAAGTTTTAACTGTGGGATTCAGCCGTAATTTTCCTAAAATGATCCTGAGATGGTCTAGGCCAAGTGTTGTTTTTTAGCTCACCTGGACCGAAGGTCCGGTGAGCTTATGCCATGGCGCGGCGTCCGTCGTCCGTCCGTCCGTCAACATTTGCTTCAAATCGCTACTAGTCATAAAGTTCTTATTGGATTTTGACCAAATTTGGCCAGAAACATCCTTGGCAGAATGGGAACAGATTTTGCATAAATGATGACTCTGACCCCTGAGGGGCCAAAGGGGCGGGGCCCAATAGGGGAAATAGAGGTAATTCCTTTAAATCGCTACTAGTCATAAAGTTATGAATGGATTTGAACCCAATTTGGTCAGAAACATCCTTTGGGGAAGGGGAACAGATTTTGCATAAATGGTGATTCTGACCCCCGAGGGGCCAAAGGGGCGGGGCCAAATATGGGAAATAGAGGTAATTCCTCTAATTCTCTACTAGTCATAAAGTTATGAATAGATTTGAACCCAATTTGGTCAGAAACATCCTTGGGGGAAGGGGAAAAGATTTTGCATAAATGGTGGCTCTGACCCCGGAGGGGCCAAAGGGCGGGGCCCAATAGGGGAAATAAAGGTAATTCCTTTAAATCACTACTTGTCATAAAGTTATGAATGGATTTGAACCCAATTTGGTCAGAGATATCTTTGGGGGAAGGGGAACAGATTTTGCATAAATGGTGGCTCTGACCCCAAAGGGGCTAAAGGGGCGGGGCCAAATATGGGAAATAGAGGTAATTCCTCTAAATCGCTACTAGTCATAAAGTTATGAATGGATTTGAACCCAATTTGGTCAGAAACATCCTTGGGGGAAGGGGAAGAGATTTTGCATAAATGGTGGCTCTGACCCCCGAGGGGCCAAAGGGGCGGGGCCCAATAGGGGAAATAAAGGTAATTCCTTTAAATCACTACTTGTCATAAAGTTATGAATGGATTTGAACCAAATTTGGTCAGAAACATCCTTGGGGGAAGCGGAACAGATTTTGCATAAATGGTGATTCTGACCCCCGAGGGGCCAAAGGGGCAAGGCCAAATATGGAAAATAGAGGTAATTCCTCTAAATCTCTACTTGTCATAAAGTTATGAATAGATTTGAACCCAATTTGGTCAGAAACATCCTTGGGGGAAGGGGAAAAGATTTTGCATAAATGGTGGCTCTGACCCCGGAGGGGCCAAAGGGGCGGGGCCCAATAGGGGAAATAAAGGTAATTCCTTTAAATCACTACTTGTCATAAAGTTATGAATGGATTTGAACCCAATTTGGTCAGAGACATCCTTGGGGGAAGGGGAACAGATTTTTCATAAATGGTGGTTCTGACCCCAAAGGGGCCAAAAGGGCGGGGCCCAATAGGGGAAATAGAGGTTATTCCTTTAAATCGCTACTTGTCATAAAGTTATGAATGGATTGAATCCAGTTGAGTCAGAAACATCCTTGGGGAAAGGGGAACAGATTTTGCATAAATGGTGGCTCTGACCCCTGAGGGGCCAAAGGGGCGGGGCCCCAATAGGGGAAATAGAGGTAATTCCTTTAAATCGCTACTAGTCATAAAGTTATGAATGGATTTGAACCCAATTTGGTCAGAAACATCCTTGGGGGAAGGCGAACAGATTTTGCATTATTGGTGACTCTAACCCCTGAGGGGCCAAAAGGGTGGGGCCCAATAGGGGAAATCGAGGTAATTCCTTTAAATCGCTACTAGTCATAAAGTGATGAATGCATGCATGTTCTAAAAACAATTCTTGAGGTCTTTCAGACCTTAGAGAGTCTGGACTTCATTAATCTTTAAAGCAGTTCGGATTCCCACACTATAACCATGTATAGCATTGTTAGAGATTTACAAATAAAACAAATTGAATATGAACATTATTTTGACATTTGGTCTAATCCAACCAGGTGAGTGATACAGGCCCCATGGGCCTCTTGTTTTTCAATTCAATCTGAAATTCAAGATGGCTGCAATGGCTGCCATTTTGAAAAACACATTTCAAACTTCTCAAGATACAGCTTGGGTATTTGACATGTAATTCCTTGTGACAAGGTCTTTCCAATGATATTACATTTGCAGGCCTGCTGACCTTGACTGTGATATTTGACCTACTTTTAAAGAACTGATTTCAAATTTTAACTCACTCAGCATGCTTTGTTTTCTTCTGGCAATTTCAAGATGGTTTATTGCTTATAATTTTTTTTCACATTTCTTACAGATAAAGGAAATAATGGAGGGACCAAATTCTTCACCAGTGTATGTATTTTCTTTATTGATGTGAATGAGTTCTGATGTATTGCTGTGTACATGTACAAGTGCGGCTGGTTGAACCTTTTTGTTGAATAATACTCTATACTTTTCATGTTGGGTCAGTCTAGAAAAAAACACTCATTTCTTGTCCACGATGGTTCCCAAAATATGGATCTGCTAGAAGGAAATTATGTTTTTGAAGTCACCTTCGCCAAGCTCAGTGACTTTTCCAATCCGCCTTCATCCGTCATCATTTCAAACTTCTTAAAAACTCCCATCAATTTTGATGTAATTTTTACAGAAAACTTCCTGGGCCACAGCTCAACCAAATTTGCCACCCAGGGGCCTGAGGGTTTGGGCCAAAAAGACTCAAATTGACTAGAATTTCAAAAATCTTTTTCTCAAGACCCAGATATGGTAGAATCAAATACGTATCTTGGATGGAAGGGTCTCAACATGCTTAATCAATATCGTAAATTTCATGGCCTTTGGGGTATAGGTTTCCTATAGGAGAGGGTTGATCTTTACTATATATGCAGTTTATAAAGGAAAATCATAATAATCACATTTTTTCGATTGGGAATGATTCAAACTTGGTTAAAATTATTATAACATGATAGCAGTTTGACATGCTAATGGATGGAAGTTTGTTTGTTTGTTTATACCCCATGAACAGCCACAGTCATTTTGAGTTTGGGTCTCTTTGTAGTAGTTGGTGACTACCTCATTGAACAACATATGGCAGGCCTGTAATGCATGCTATATCTAGAGCAATAAGGATTAGGTGTCTTGCCCAAAGGTCCAACCATGACATCACAGACCTACCCCTTTCTCAGTTTCCTGAAACACAGAAACCAACATGGGTTCTTAAACAAAAAATATGAATTTCATGCTTTCCCCATATAGGTGCTAAACTTTACTATATATTATGTAAATAACCAAATCACATTTTTAGAATAATGTTTTATTCCTTGGGAAAATGATTTAAACTTTGTTAGAATTATAAGTATGTGATAGAAGTCTGATAAATTGACACTTGCTGGCCATGGGCTAGAATCAAATATTCTTCATAGACCGAAGCACCTGTTTGTTCTTAACCAAAATAATCATTTTCTTGGCCCACAGGTGTCAGGTTTCCCCTTGGGGAGGGGCTAAATTTTACTGTTGTTGTATATAGAAACTGTTTGAATACATAGAAGATAGTTACATATATAAAACTGGGGTGAAGGCTAAGAACCTTGCTGTACAGTAAAAGCTGTATTAGGAGATCTCTGAAGATCAGTTGAAAAACAGACTCTTAATGGATAGTGGTCTCTTAAATCTTAATACAGATAGTCTTTCAGATCTTAATACTGATCATTAGTTTTTTATTCAGTTTATACAATGCTAATATGAATGAACTATATATAAATTATCTGTATATATTTTTTTGTATATACATGAATATAATAAACATCCCATTTGAACCAAAATATTGAAAAGGGTTTTTTTTGTATTGTTATTATTACCTGTACTTTAATTTGTTAAGTGCATGTAGCAAAGCATATTTATTGAACAATGAAATATAACACTTGTTTATTTTATTAATTCCTGTGAAATAATGTATGAATCATTTTAAATTATACATTATTTAAGTATTTTGCATATTCACAGGGTACCATATACCCACTAGCCCCACAGCGATCCTTTCTGAGGACAGTAGCAGCAGAACTCCAAAATGTGATGAGGATAAAAGCAGTAAGTTGTTTTCCAGAGAGCTACTAGCTAGTGATTGTAGTTTATATATATTAAAGCTTAAGCCTGAGTTTTAGGTTAGCATTAGCTCACCTGATGAGTGTTTTTTTAAATAAATTTGCTTTGAATCTTCTTTAGAACCAGAAGTTAAATGTTTGTTAAAGGAAATGTTGTCAAAACATGGGACTGAGAGGGAGATACCAAAATTTAAAAAAAGCGTTTGTAACATAATCACTATCATTGAAATGACCAGGTGATTATAATGGAGGACTATATGGGCGTTGTGTTTATTTTGTTATAGTCGAGGAAGATTTTACTGGTCCTGGGGCTGAATGTGCTGGGATCTCTTCTTCTGTTGATATGGTGCCATGGATCAGACAGCATGGGTAAGAGGAGGAAGTCATTGATAGCTATTTATAGATAGCTCAGTCATTTATATAGAGCTTCAGACTGATCATCTCCCACAGAATGACCCTGGCTGTTGAAGCAGCAAATAAATAGCAAAATTTGTGTAGTTGTAGTTACGTATTTGATCAGTAAGAGGTGCAACTAGGGAATACTTAGTCTAATTACGTCTCCCCTTCAAATTGAAAGAAACATATCAATAGTACTGGTGCTTCTTCTGATTCTAATAATTTCTTGACTGGGCCATAACTTCTGAACTGTTGAAGATATGTTGATGAAACTTGGAGAATACTTGCATCACCTAAAGTCGATGTGCACAGCACTGGCCTAAAGTCACAACTATGACATTGTCCTCAAGGTCAAAGAAGAGTGAATTTTATAATAATTTCTTGTCCGGGCCAGAACGCATTGCCGTAAGGCCACAGTGACCTTGACCTCAAGATCAAAGGTCAAATAATTAATTTTTGGAATACCTAGTTCTTGTCTTGGGGAAAACTTTTTAACCTTTAAGGACATCTTAGTGAAAATGCTGTAAAACTTAATCACCTATTGATGAAGTGCACTGCATTGTCATTGGATCATTGTGACCTTGACCTAAAGGCCAAAGGTCAAGTGGAGTGCAAACAAAATGCATAGTTAAGAGAAGGGGAGACATATATTTTTGTTCATAAAAACAATGTCTAGTTAATGATTAAATTACATTCTATTTTTTCAGAAATAAAGCCCTCTTTCTGTTCCAAACCAATTGCATCACAACTCACAAAGTCTAGGCTTGTCATTCATGGAACCAAATGTATTTTTTAAGTTGGTGGCAAAATGATGGATATTAACATAAATTCCTTGTACATATTCATGATATTGTATATTAATTGTCTTTTTTCTGTTGTAGCTCTCACTGCCTACACATACCTGACACTCTACGACATATTCACGTGAGTTTTATACCAATAATTAAAAACTCTGAATTTAGCTTTTGCAAGGTATGCTATTGCAGTTGGAAGGGAATATAATTGTAATTAATGCTGCTTTTCGTCTGCATCACCATGCGTGGAATTTCTTTTCAGTTCAAGGGGTCAAAGATCAATGTTAAAGGTCACTTACTATAAGTAAAAAAAATAATATTTTCCAAACAACAACTCAAGTTCAAGTGAAACTTGTTACTATAAACAGAGGACAATGTGTGCTTAAGTAATGAAACTATTCTGATTGAGTTATTGTCAAATTAAGTTGAAAAATTTAACATCATGGAACTTTTAGTATAAGGCTAATACTGCTCAATAACAGCCATTAACATCCCTCGTATTGTCAACACTTTAGGCCCCTAGCATCACTGACAAGTCCTTGAAGGATAAAACAGCTCTATGTATCTAATTCCCAATTCATTTTGAAAGTTGTTAATATCTTGTGTGACTTTGTGATATACCATTTGTTCAATAGTGCAACATCAGTTAAGAATAATTATATTTGCCTTGCTCATTATGTCCCTCAATTTTCGTAAATATTTCTATGATTTTAATAAGTTCATGCTCATAACCATTGTCTGGTGCAAGTTTATTGGGCAAATGAGGGGTAGTGGAGGTATCAGCTAGCTATTGCCTTTTGGTTTTAGTTTATGCTTGATTTATATTTTATGTTTTGTAGAATTCTGATCTGTTTGCTGAGTATTTGGGTCCAGATGCAGAAGCCTACGCCAGCATATTCATTTGGGTAATGTTTCCTTTTAACACAAGACATCTTAACTGAAAGTTAGTTGTTTTGAAGATGACTTTTGATGTTTAAACTGATGTCTGCCTCTTTGACATGTCCGGTTGATGTACTGTTCCTAATATCAATCTAATTATTGTTCCTGGCAAAACACATTGCTGGAGGTATTAGTCCCAAATGGTAGAGGAAATTACAGGTCTATTCTTAAAAAGATTGCCCTGAATATGGGGCGGCGGTGGCCAAGTGGTTAAGGTGTCCCGATACTTTATCACTAGCCCTCCCCCTCTGGGTTGCGAGTTTGAAACCTACGTGGGGTAGTTGCCAGGTACTGATCGTAGGCCGGTGGTTTTTCTCCGGGTACTCCAGTTTTTCTCCACCTCCTAACCAGACACGGCCTTAAATGACCCTGGCTGTTAATAGGACACTTAAAACAAAAACAAACAAACAAATGCCCTGAGTATACCTAATACTGAATGTAAATATAGAACCAAAATGACATTGTAGCTGGGATCTTATTTTAGTGATTTTCTCGTATATACTGACAGCATTTTTCTGAAAATTAATTGTGTTTATTGTAGATTATTTTATATACAGTATATGTAACTGTATTTGTTTTCTTTAAATTGACAACTGTTGAGGGACATACTGCCAATTCATCATCACGTTAAAGAATTAGGCACTAGAATTGGAATGCACAAAGATATATATGTTTACAGTTAAAAACAATGTGAGGTCAAACTTGTTGTACACAAAAGATCATTTCATTTTCCAGCTTTATTTATAAGAAATTTATCATTATGTTGTATATAATAATGAGGGGAGATGTTATGATTTCCCATTGAAAGATTTGTTTAAGTATTACTTTAATATGATGATTCATTCACCTGTAGATAGAGATTTGAAGTGTCAGTAGTAATACCTTTGGTGATATTCGTAATTGTTAGCTCACCTGGTCTGAAGTGCAGGTAAGCTTATGGCGTGATGCAGCATCAAGTCGGCATCCATAGTCATCTGTTAACTTTTCCTAAAAATCGCTATTAGTTATTAATTACGCCTTGGGTGAAATTGAACCAATTTTGTATAAATTGTGAGTCTGTTATTGCCCCTTAGGGGCAGGCTAATCAGGTTAATAAAGCAAAGTCTTTAAAATCCTTCTTTGCTGTAGAACTAAAAGGAATTGGACAGTCAATTGGTCCATATTTGGTCTGAAGTATCTATCCCTAGGTGAACGGTAACCAATTTCAGTATAAATGGTGGGTCTGGCCCCCTAGAGGCCTTGGGCTTGGGGCCCAATAAGGGAAAGAATCTTTAAAATAAAATCCTTCTTCTGTATGAATGAAAGGATTTGGTCTGAAGCATCCTTGGATGAAGGAGAACCAATTTTCTTTAAATTTTGGGTCTGGTCCCCAGAGAGCTGAGAGCTCGAGGTGGACCAAATATTGAAACATGTACTGTATTGCAAATTCTTTAAAATATTTCTTCTGAAGACATGAAAGGATTTGTTTCATATATGGTCTGACGCATCCTTGGTTGAATAGAAATCAATTTTTGTCCCAGGGGCCTGAAGGGCAGGGCTCAAAAGTGGAAATCCAGCAAAAATCTTTAAAATCAGTGTTTCACTTTTATCAACTGCAATATCCAGGTGAGCGATACAGGCCCTCTGGACCTCTTGTTTTCTTCAAATTTAGTATTTTTTCCTTCATTAGATATGAAAGATTTGAAGTACTAGCAGTGTTTGCCTCCACGATGTTAGCCCAACTTGGAGCTCTGTTTGTTATCAAAGAAAGGTATGATTAATTCAAATACAGTGGAACCTCTATAAACCGAACATGCATGGGACATGACTATTTGTTCGGTTTATAGAGGGTTCGGTTTGGAGAAGTTGATCGAAAAATGACCGGTCAAATTCCGGATATAATTGGTTGGACGATGTTTTATTAGAATGCACCCGATTCCAAAACGGCACGTACATACTTAGACAATTTGGATTGTCTGAATAATATGCATATTATGAAAGTTAATCAATGTTTATATTGCAGAATATATAAGAAAGGCAAATGACTATAACAATAGTTTTAAACAGTATTTTCACATGTACAACTACACTTTACGATCGGCCTACATTTTGTTATATCCGGTGAAGCCTCGTCATGTGGATGGGGCCAATAGTCCGATACAGAATATTTTACACATCAAATAATATTAAAGGGTGTGAAGATGTTTTGTTTCAATATCAATTACAATTGATCAGATGATACTGGTCGTATTTCCGACATCTCTGTTGTCTAAAAAAAACATCACGGGCTTCTTTACGAAAACAACCCCTTTTGGGCCTCATTTAAATTAAATGCGAAACTCAGGCTTCTAGCTCTACTTGCATTGAGAAGATCAACGAACCGACGCGCTTCAATGAAATGTGGCATTGTTTCATAATTGTCGTGTTGATTATACACTAGGCCTTCCGTCATAATGCCCCCTTGGGGTATATATTGGATACCTGTACAAATCACCTACGTAGGTCCCGAGACAATAAGGCTTCACACAATACCCGTCACAGTTGTTGTTTCACGGTTGACTGGCCTGACCTCGTGTCATCATCGCCCAGGTAAGGCCGGTTTTCAGAAGTAATTTTTGGTATATTTTAACAGGAACCGGACACAAAATCAGTCCGGTGTTCGGAATTCAGAGGGATCGGTATTTGGAAGTTTTTTAATACTATAATAAAGAAGGACCAATTCCGTACAATGACAATTCGTTCGGTATTCAGAGGTGTTCGGTTTTTAGAAGGTTCGGTTTTCGGAAGTTGCACTGTAGTTTGCTCTTTGATCAAAAACCTTAGATTTTGAGAAATCAATATAATTTTTTTTTGCTTATAAGGAGTGTTGGGTCCTTGAAAAAAATGTATTTAACATTACATTTGCTAGGCAATTATTAAATTAAATGTTAAATCATTACAATGATGACTATCAATCTTGGTTTAATATTATAATAACTTAAGCATCAGTGCAAGCATATTTATTACATAGACATGGCATGTAAAGATCTCTGAGTATAGGCTCAGACAGGCACATTTACTGTATGCAGCTGTTTGCAGTATGTGCTCTTTGTTGTTTTAAATGTAAAATAAAGCAAGTAATAAAAAAGCATAATATTAAAATACAACTGTACATTTTTCACTAATTGTTAAGAGTTATTTCCCTTGCAATGAGATGTTTTGTGTTTTACAGCATAGAAAGACTGATCCAGCAGCCAGACATTCACACGTAAGTGTTATTGTGAGTGAAAGTGTTACGCTTTTTTATGTATCAGTCTATTATCATTAACTCTACATCATCAGATAGCAGGCTGTTCAAATCACCACAATTGTACCTGCTGCCCCCATTGGTAGATACTTAGCAGTGATTTAAAATCTTAAGATTCAACTCTTATTGCAAAAGATATTTCCTTCTGTTTATTTTATTATTTTGAACCTGTTAAGATTATCTCCTTCCACAGCTTGAACGCATATTTTTGAAACTTTGAAGGTTTAATAAGCTTGGGAAGGTTGGTGTTTCGTCCCATGATATGCTTGTTGACCTTTTACAATTTTTTATTTCATTTCAGTTTGTTTTAGAAACATTGTTGCCATAGACATTCTGTGATATATATATGTACATGGTAATGACACTTCAGGCCAGAACAGTACTTTTAGTGCATCATATATAACTTTCAATATTGAATTAAGTCTTAATCGTTGAAAGGTGCTATTTGTTTAGAATACCCTGGTATAAATACTAGCCGCAATATACCACTCGGCTAGAGAGATCTTCTCTTTAGCTCGATCAGTTGAGCATAAGACTAGTAAGCCAGAGGTCCCGGCTTCAATCCCTAGCGAAGGCAGTCATTTAAATTTAATTATTCATGTGTCTGTTACACATGTACCAAAATTTCACAGTCAAAAAAATTACATTTGAAAGGCAATTGTAATTCTGGTTGTCTCCCCTGATCCAAAATGGCGAGTGGAAGTTAACTTTGACAAATGTTTCTTATTTTTCTTCCAACAGGGGAAGGCTATTGGTGGGAACTGTTTTCGCCTTCACGCTACACATGTTTGTAGCATACAGTGTAAATAATCGAGCGATGAACCATGTCATTGACGCTTCAAGTTCCAGTTGGCTACAGGAGCATATGACTGACATGAGTGAAAGGTAAACTGTTACAACCAATGAGAATGATGTAGAAATCTAGCATGCTTATTAGTCCCCTACTGGTGAACTATAGGTTTTGCCTGCGTCCGTCAGTCCAGTTAAAGTTTTGGTTAAAGTTTTATAATGGCACACTATTCACTTAATGGTATTAGGATGCTGATTCTTTGCATAGAGGTTTTTTGGGTGTCTGGCATTACTTTTTAACAGTTAAAACTGAAATTTTTGGCATATTATGAACTTAACTTTTTTCTCTGTATTCTTCAGGTTAAAGTTTTGGTTAAAGTTTTGTAATGGCACATAATTCACTTAATAATGGTATTAGGATGCTGATTTTTTGCATAGAGGTTCTTTGGGTATTTGGCATTACTTTTGTACAGTTAAAAATGAAAAAAAATATTTTTGTTTTTTGAAATTTTTTCCATATTATGGGCTTAACTGTTTTTGCTGTATTCTTGAGGTTAAAGTTTTGTAATTGCTCTCCATTCACTTAATAATGGTATTAGGATGCTGCTTTTTAATTGTGAGTATAAATGAATCAACATATACATGTAACAGCCTATCAACAGCGAGGTCATTTAAGGCCACCCTTGAACAGAACATGGTATTCCATGTGGATTTGCAATAAATTTTGGAATAAAATCAGTGTACTACTATGCTGTGCTATGCAGAATCATGTTAATATTTCAATCCAAGGCTGTTATTACACATTTCACTTTAAATTCACTTAAGATTCTTTTACTCTGTACAGTAGACATTCCAAAAGAATACCTGAATATCTTTTAGGGGCAGGAAACATTGTTTATTCAACCCAATAGAGTTGAATTAACACATTGTTTGGAGTGAACTTATTTTCATAAAATGATCATGTTTCAGTTTTGGCTAAACTTTTTTACTCAAATTTGGCTAATGTTTTAACTTGAGGGCACCGGTAGGGGACATGTATTGGTTTAGCAATACTCACAGAATGCTTGTTCTTGATAAAAATACATATACAAAAGTATAAAATTTGAATCTGAATCAAAATATCACAAATGGAGAGAACATATGATTTTTAGAGTACCTCTTATAATTATATCTCAATGCAGTTAGTATACATATGTACTGACTGGATGTAGGCATTTACCTATCGTGAGTTTCCTCATAAATTTTGATTTTCTAGGCTGATACTTCTCAATACTACTGGCAAAATGTATTGATAATCAGACTTTTGTTACTATATATATCAATTCTGAAATAATTTTTATATTAATGTTTTTGCAAAATGATGAGGTTGATAGTTAGTTTAAGCCTATAAGGTTATGAAAATACATGCAAAATTATTGAAATACTAAGGGAAGTAACTCTATTAAATGAATAAGGTCTACATTGAATTTAAATTGTAAGTCTTACTCATGGAGAAAGGAAAAAAACTTATTAATGTAATGTATACTGCAAATTAACGTATGTGAAAATTCACTACTGAGTAATTGTAGAATTTCATTTGATACAGACATGTAGATTGATTTGATACCGACATTTAGATTGATATTATTTTTTTCTGTTATTTTTGCAGTTTGTGCCATGTCATACCCGGTCTCAGTAAGCTGTTGTTACCCAGGATAAATCCACTCGCCCTCATCGGCTTTACAGGTGGTCTGGCGATTTGTGTAACTTACATCCTCATAGATACAAAGTAAGTCTAGTGTACACATAATAGACTATACCCTCTCACGCTCTCATCGGCACTGGATACTATACCCTCTCACACTCTCATTGGCACTAGAGACTATACCCTCTCACACTCTCATCAGACTATACCCTCTCACGCTCTCATCGGCACTGGATACTATACCCTCTCACGCTCATCAGACTATACCCTCACGCTCATCAGACTATACCCTCTCACACTCATCAGCACTGGAGACTATACCCTCTCACACTCATCAGTACTGGAGACTATACCCTCTCACACTCTCATCAGACTATACCCTCTCATGCTCTCATCAGTACTGGAGACTATACCCTCTCACACTCATCAGTACTGGAGACTATACCCTCTCACACTCTCATCAACACTAGAGACTATACCCTCTCACGCTCTTATGGCACTGGAGACTATACCCTCTCACGCTCTTATGGCACTGGAGACTATACCCTCTCACGCTCTTATGGCACTGGAGACTATACCCTCTCACACTCTCATCAGACTATACCCTCTCACGCTCTTATGGCACTGGAGACTATACCCTCTCACACTCTCATCAGACTGTACCCTCTCACACTCTCATCAGACTATACCCTCTCACACTCATCAGACTATACCCTCTCACACTCATCAGACTATACCCTCTCACACTCTCATTGGCACTGGAGATTATACCCTCTCACACTCTCATCAGTACTGGAGACTATACCCTCTCACACTCTCATCAGTACTGGAGACTATACCCTCTCACACTCTCATGTCACTGGAGACTATACCCTCTCACACTCTCATCAGACTATACCCTCTCACACTCATCAGACTATACCCTCTCACACTCATCAGACTATACCCTCTCACACTCTTATTGGCACTGGAGATTATACCCTCTCACACTCTCATCAGTACTGGAGACTATACCCTCTCATGCTCTCACGGCACTGGAGACTATACCCTCTCACACTCTCATGGCACTGGAGACTATACCCTCTCACACACATCAGTACTGGAGACTATACCCTCTCACACTCATCAGTACTGGAGACTTTACCCTCTCACACTCTCATTGGCACTGGAGACTGCACCCACTCATGCTCTCATGGCACTGGAGACTATATTCTCTCACACTCTCATCAGTACTGGAGACTATACCCTCTCACACACATCAGCACTGGAGACTATACCCTCTCACACACTCATCAGTACTGGAGACTATACCCTCTCACACTCTCATGTCACTGGAGACTATACCCTCTCATGCTCTCATGGCACTGGAGACTATACCCTCTCACACTCTCATCAGCACTGGAGACTATACCCTCTCACACTCTCATCAGCACTGGAGACTATACCCTCTCACATTCTCATCGGCACTGGAGACTATACCCTCTCACATTCTCATCGGCACTTGGGCACTTGCATATCCCTTTTAACTGCACACTGTCGGTCAAATGGGGCTGTGATAGCTCAGTCGGTTAGAGTACTGGCCATGCAGCCTCAAGTGAAGATCAGTGATGTGTGGTTCAACACTACTTACCCAGATCAGTTTGTGTTTCTTGGGAAGCTTTGAAACAGACTGGTCTGTGCTTTCATGGTTGAGTCCATGGGCAAGGCACTTTATCCTAATTGCTCTTGATGGCATGCGACTGGCTTCCTATATGTTGTTCATTGAAGTAGTCACTAACTACTACAAGGAGACCCTGCCTTTAAATGACCCTGGCAGTTCTAGGGGGCGATAAACCCAACAAAAGACTTCTATTCCATTACCTGTTGTTCTGTTTCCAGCCCCCTCTTCCATATTCGTTTCATTTTGCCTCGTCCTGTCAACCAAGTCTCCATTTTGCTCCGTTTCATTTGACTGATCAGGTTTCCAGTTGCGAGTGCTGTTTTCAAAATGGCAGCAATGAGAGCCTGACTGACATTTTATGTTATATGATGTTTAGATATTTAACTTTTGGCTTGCAATTATACTACTGTCATCTTTTC
Source organism: Pecten maximus (assembly GCF_902652985.1). Taxonomy (NCBI): domain Eukaryota; kingdom Metazoa; phylum Mollusca; class Bivalvia; order Pectinida; family Pectinidae; genus Pecten; species Pecten maximus. The sequence goes on along the minus strand of NC_047017.1, from coordinate 2,085,738 downwards.
CACAGAATGTACTACTCTGCTGACACTTGGGCCGCCATATCTATCGCTGTCATGATCTGTGGCACCATGTTTCCAATGAGTGCATACACTGGGAAAATACTACTACAGGTAAATAATGTACAACTACAGGTAAATAACGTACAACTACAGGTAAATAATGTACAACTACAGGTAAATAACATACAACTACAGGTAAATAAAGTACAACTATAAGTAAATAACACACAACTACAGGTAAATAATGTACAACTACAGGTAAATAATGTACAACTACAGGTAAATAAAGTACAACTATAAGTAAATAACACACAACTACAGGTAAATAATGTACAACTACAGGTAAATAATATACAACTACAGGTAAATAAAGTACAACTATAAGTAAATAACACACAACTACAGGTAAATAATATACAACTACAGGTAAATAACATACAATTACAGGTAAATAACGTACAACTACAGATAACTTAAGTATAATTATAGGTAGATAATACTACTGTACAGGTAAATAATGTACAACTACTGGTAAATAAAGTACAACTACAGGTAAACAAAATCCTACTTTAGGTAACTAAAGTATTAATACAGTTAAATGAAGTACAAAACTTTGATTCTATCATCCTACAGACATCCCCAGCTCACATTCTTGGTCAGCTGGACAAACTCCTTAGGGAAGCTTCCACGTTGGACGGTGTACTAGAGTTCAGACATGAACATTTTTGGACTCTCTCCTTCGGTCGTCTGGTAAGTGGAATCTGCCACATTGGGGCTAATTTGTGGATCATTAGCCCAACATCATCATATGTTGGGCTATTCAAATCATCCTACATCTGTGGTTCATTCAATTTTGAGTCTGATCAGGAAAACAAAATGGCAGCAAAGTGGCCATCTTTAATTTTGACAGTTGAATATTGTTATAGCTATTTCTTGAGAAGTACTGAAGGGATTTTTCTCAGACTTTACATGTGGGTTCCTCTTGTTCCCGAGATGTGCCTGTTTAATTGTGAGTCTGATCGGGGAAAAGGAAAGAAGAGGAAAGTAGAGAAAAGATCAGTCTTTCATAAGATTGTTTAAAGATCAGTCAATGTGAGCACAAATATCTCTCTGGGATCTCTCTTGTATAGCATTACATTCATTTCCATCAAATCATCTATGTCATAAAAATATCAATCTGATTAAAATCAGCTGTTACATGGCTACATTTACTAAGTACTATGCCTGAACATCTGAAGGTGCTCCAATCAGGGTCATGTTCAGATGACCTTTCAGTGAGCCAATCACATTGCCGCTTTGATATTCCTTGTGACGATATGCTTAGTCATGATAAGATCCAGAGAAATCGAACAGAGCTCAGCAATGCAAAACAATATGGCGGTGACAGCGGCGCTCAGGAAATCGCACAGATTTTGTAATTTTTGTATACTTTGCTGTTTTGCCCTTGTATAAGCATTGACACAAGCAGATGGAACAACATCCGTTTAAACATTCTTATGAAAGAAAACTGAAATTTGCCTATCGCTTCATTTAAATCTGCCATCTTTGTCGCATCTTTTGTTGCCAACCAAAATGCAACCAAAGGCTTGGAAAGCTCATCTCTGATTGGCTAATATATAATGAGCATTCATTGTCGAGTGGGTCACCTGAAATTGACCCTGATTGGAGCACCTTCAAATGTTCAGGCATAGTACGTAGTTAAAGTAGATAAGTAACAGTTGATTTTAATCAGATTGTAAAGACATGATGATTTAGCAAAATTGTCAGAATATCATTGACGATAAAATTTGTCTATATTGAGTTTTTCTGTTTTACTATAATATAGTTTTTTTCTCATTTTCTTCTTACGTAGGCTGGATCTGTACAAGTGCGGGTACGTCGTGACGCTGATGAACAAATGGTGCTGGCACATGTGTACAACCGACTCTCAAACCTTGTGAATCACCTCACTGTCCAGATTTTTAAGGATGACTGGACACGGTCAAGCTACAACATGTTAGGTACCCAGGGATTCCCGTCGAGTTTCTCATCCTCATCCATCGGGCAGCCCCGTGCCGCTTCACCTACAGTAGACACATTTCATATTTCAGGGAAGGTGCCGTCCTCCCCTCTGTCTGTTTCACCATTTGACAATTCAAATCGGGGTCATTCCCTAGATAACAGTGTTAACAGTCATTCTCATAGTAGTGGCCATCTTCATGACTTTAGTACACCCGTCAGAGGTAGTAACTTTCAACCATCCACTGGACAATTTTCTGTGAGTGCATATGGTTCTCAGCTTAACCAGCATTAAGAAAAACTGTTCTGGGAACAAAAATTACAGAAAAGAAATAATATGCTACAGGTAATTGTTACTGGTGAATTTCCTGGAGATTTGACTAAATCTTATTGAATCGAAGTGAAATCGGATTTTAAAAGTCTGAATTAGATGGAATGTGTCCTGTTTCCTGTATTAAAATGACGTTTTTTAAGTAAATGAATATGTATGCAGATTCATGTTTCTAAAAGTTTAGCAATTCATTGCCAATGTGATATGGAAATGACATTAGAAAATAATTGATATACATGCTGAATGAGTGGATATAAAATGGTAAATAAATGTGATAATGTTTCGTATAAGTGAGGAGTAAGTATGTGTGTGTAAGCGAGTGAAAATTTGGCAGTCAGCGAACCATTTAAATGTTGAATTGGACTTCAGGGCACGTTCCAATGCAAATTGTAAAAAGTCATTGAGTAGTCAATTACAAGTTTTGAAAATGAAAATGACATAAAATTGTACTGAAGTCTATATAATTATAAGAAACAGTTCATAGAAAGAGAAAATAAGAAGCTAGTCTAGTGAGTGTGGTACATGTGCACTGTATTTTATTGTTTAAGAACATAATTATACATTCTGTTGCTAGAAGACATTTGAGCATTAAACTGAACAAAACAAAAAACAGTTTGATGCTTATATTTACATTTCGACCCCTAACCATACACGAAAAAATAATTAGCACTAGAAATTTAACAAGGATATCTCCAAGAGCCTCAGCTCAGGAATACTGAATTGATGGAACAGCCTGTAGCAAATGCTCCCTTTTCCCACAATGGAAACTTTTCACACACTTTTTTCACGAACGGAGATTTTGAAATTAAGTCTGCGGAAAACGGCTACAATGAAAATATATTTTATCATGAATCAGTTAAAAGTTTTTCTTTGTTTACACTGTTCTTGTCTAAAAGTGTGATAGAAACACGCTGAAAGAATGGACATTATTATGGGAGTCCTTGTTTGTTTATTATGACATACTACGGAGGAATGTCCGCGGAATTTTAAAACTTAGTAAATTGGTCGCCATGGAAAAATAGGTTAGCGTCCTGCTTTGTGTTGTTGGAGATACCGCTGCTGTATACTGCATTGCTTGAAAACTGAACACATGCATGATATTTTTTGTTGTCTACACTGTTTAAAGGGATATAATCATTTTTCTCAAGGTATATATAATAGTATGTTGTGTCAGCTTGGTGACAAATGCATACATTTTCAGCCTGATCATTATTTCAGCCTGTATATTATTTCATCCTGAACATTATTTCAGCCTGAATATTATTTCATCCTGTATATTATTTCCGCTTCAAAATTATTTCAGCCTGAACATTTTTTCATCCTGTATATTATTTCAGCCTTTGCATTACTTAGTATTTCAACCTGAGAATTTTTCAACCAGAGCATTATTTCAGCCTACTGAAATGATGCTCAAACACATTCTGACAATCAGGATCAGCCTCCTTTTGGCGGACAGTTAGTGATTCAAAGGTTTTTAAATTTTCAAACAAGATTATTCATTTCTGTCCAAAAAGTGATACAATACCTGTATGGCGATTTAATTGGAGTAAACAAAGCGAGAACATTTCCTATAATTTATCATTCAAACGAGAGTTCATGACTTGCATTGTTTGTTTTACATTTATTTGGCATTCATACTGGTTAATATCAGTTCATAGGACTATGAACCGAAACAACGCTCACTCTATTTAAATGCATTCTTGTAAGTTTGTAGAGTACAGAATAAAATTAAGTTCATGACTAGTTGATCTTTCTCAGATTTCATGCAAAATGTAGGTTCCCCTTGGTCTAGCTAGTGGTTAGTGGTACATGATCATTTTTGGACAGTTGAAGTAAAAAAAAAGTTTGATAAAAACTTAAATATCACTGCAGTATACGATTTTGCAGTGATGATACAAGAAATCCATGTGATATCAAAAGAATATACCGATATTCTGTCATATCAGTGAAATACAGTTCTTCCACCCTTCCACTCATAAGGACATGCACGTGCAAATTTTCAGCTCACGTGCCCGAAAGGGCAGGTGACCTTATGCCGTGATCAAGAGGCCCAGAGATCTAGTACTGGGCCTGTAGCATGAATGACCTTGCCATTCATTCAATGTCACAGGGATCAAATAGGCTAAAATGTGTAAACGACTTCTTATCACTAACCAAGAGTCCCATGGAGTTTATATTGGGTCTGTAGCATGCTGGGGGTAAAGGGCTACCAAGTTTGTTCAAATGAGTGACCTTGACATTCATTCAAGGTCACGGGGATCAAATAGGCAGAAATCTTTAAACAACTTCTCCTCAATAACCAGGTGTCCCAGGGAGTTGATATTGGATCTGTAGCATCCTTAGGTAAAGGGCTACCAAATTTATTCAAATGAATGACCTTGACCTTCATTCTAGGTCACGGGGAACAAATAGGCTGAAATCGTTAAACAACTTCTCATTAACCAAAAGACCAAGGGAGTTGATATGGGGTCTGTAGCATGCTGGGGTGAAGGGCTACCAAGTTTGTTCAAATGAATGACCTTGACCTTTCAAGGTGATAGCCGTCAAATAGGCTAAAATATTTCCATGACTAATATTCAATAACTGAAAGGTCCGTCGACCTTAGATTTGGCTTTTAGCGTTCTTGGATGAAAGCTAGTAAGTTTGTTCAAATGAATGACCTTGATCATTATTTAGGTTTGAAAGAGTTAAATTGGCCTTGGATCTTATATATTATGGTCTCTGATACACTTGTTCTTAATTATGTTTATTTATGAAATGGATCACTGGATAGCAGGTGAGCGATTCGGGCCCATTGGGCCCTTGTTTTTTTGTTGTTATTTTTTAAAGAGGATGGGTGTGCTAATTAAACGTACAAGAACTCGCTGATCTGCCAATATAATCTTCATATTATTTCGCTACAAAAAGTATGCAAATGAAAAAAAAAAAATTCCTACAAATATTTCACACGGAAGTTTTTACTCATACTCGGTCCATGATATAGACATCGTTACCATACTGATATTATCCTTTTATAAAAGCAAGACTTTAATCCTGAGATTTACTTCCATACTTTCAATTTTTACATTTAAAATTTTGCTGAATTGCACTTTGAAAGACATGAACTCACAGAGGTTAAATTGAATAGTATCGTTTGGAATTGACAAGTTCTTGAAACGGCCGCCACATCATGTCCGGAAAATCAGTAAACAAATAAACGTAGTTCCATAAGATGAAACAGCTTAATTAGGGGTTTCCTCTAAAAGGTACATATAGCTCTCATTATTTTACTCTGTTAAATCAATACATTTGTACAATATAGCGTCAAAGCCTTTATCCCAGTTGTAAACATTACTTGACAAGATGTTTAAAGTGATGCGAGTTCGTAGCGTAGGCGTTAGATGGGAGAAGGTGGTTATTCAACTTCAAATGCTTGACTTATGGTCTACTATGATCAGTTAAAAGTTAAACGCATAGTTAGAAAACGTGGATTAAGTAAGCAATTCTATCAGAAAAAGATGACATTATACCCAGTCCAGTTCCGCTTCATTCCTCCCTCCTTCAACTTCTTCGACCTCGCAGACACACAGGAGTCCCTATACCACCTCAGTGGGTAGCTAGTTGAGCGCCATATGTAATAGGAAAGGAAACATGCAACGGCCAGACCAGGACTCGAACCTGGAACCTCCGATCTTTAGACAGACGCTCAAGTCAATTGAGTTACCTGACCAACGGCGTTACAAAACAGTACAAGTCGTGCGATGAACATGTGAATTAGGCTTAACATATGTTCACACCGATAAAATAGATCGTGGTTGATTTAATCATTTTTGGATACTTTCTGAAGACACATTCTATAGTGTACAATGTATCTGGTTATTCGTGGAAGCTAGAAAGTATTGGAACACGTGTCACACATGTCTTTACTGATTATGTGCATTCTTTAAACATCTATTAGAACACGTGTCACATATGTCTACTGATGTATGCGCATTCTTTAAACATCTATTAGAACACGTGTCACATATGTCTACTGATGTATGCGCATTCTTTAAACATCTATTAGAACACATGTCACATATGTCTTTACTGATGTATGCGTATTATTTAAACATCTATTAGAACACGTGTCACATATGTCTACTTATGTATGCGTATTCTTTAAACATCTATTAGAACACGTGCCACACATGTCTTTACTGATGTATGCGCATTATTTAAACATCTATTAGAACACGTGTCACATATGTCTTTACTGATGTATGCGTATTATTTAAACATCTATTAGAACACGTGTCACATATGTCTTTACTGACATGTGCACATTGTTTAAACATCTACTAGAAAACGTGTCACAAATAACTCTACTAATGTCTATACCACACCTGTTGCCAATATATTCACGAAATCTTAAATTCAATCTGGAGATTTAGAAAAATTACAAAAATCACATTACTGTGGCCTCTGAAGTGACCTATATACACTGCACTATCAAAGTACATGTATAAAACATGATGCTTTAATTAGTCCTATTTTAGGAAACATTTCAATACTTATAAACCTTTTTCGCTCCCTTTCAACTCCATCACTAGCTACTGGTCAGCATGAAATCTTAATGAAATCAACATGGGAAGGTGAACGCATAGCTTTTAGTGGTAAAACATTGAAATTAATTATATATGTGTCCACTTGGTTGGGGTAATCATATATTCATCGAGTTGCTTTTAACGCCCTCCAGTGATCCATCACAAGGGGTTCTGAAACATGTGTTTTTTCGTGAAAGGAGAGGAAAAAAACACTTAAATATTGTACAAGTTGAGGAGGAAGTAGGAAAGTGGTGGAAGCGCTAAGAAAATATTCATGGGGAATTCATTAGATTTAATAATTTACCTATGTAAATAATTCACAAAGCACAATTACAATTACTTGTTCTATTTTTAGACATTTTTTATTTAGACAACTGTCAATTAGTTCTCATCCTTAAGGGGATATGACACGGTCAGGAATTACTCAACCGATTGTCATGAAAATTGACATGGGTGATCTTTGCGCCATCATTTGTTATGTAGTGAAAAAAATACTATACCTTTCCATGCTAATTTTCTCAATATCGAGACTTTTTGGGGAAAACATTATTTTTTCCAAAAAAAAAAAACCCTGATTATTTCAAAATAAGGATAAAATGCCACATTTCTCTGTTACTGTTTAGTTTGCTGCAGGGGAAAATTCTATCTTAGGTAAGAATTTTCACTTATAAGTTTGCTTTTGGGGCATTTTTATATGTAATTAGATTATCTAAACAAAAACAACAACAAAAAAAACCTGAATTGTATAACCTTTCTTGCAGTGATATATTATGACAAATATTACATTATGGAAAAATAAAAACATCACTTGATCACAAAAACAATAAAAATACAACACATAATTGTTATTATTATTTATTTACTTCGTCTAAAAATCGCTACTTGTCATAAACGACTCAGCGGATAGTGACTAAATTTGACCAAAACATCTTTCGGGAAGGGGGACAACTTGTATAAATGCTTGAATTGGTTTTGACATCACTGGGGCCACGGGGACAAGGCCGATTAGGGGTCTGCGTAAACGCCTTCAAATCCTTTTTCTGTCGGGATTGAGGTGTTATGACCAAATTTTGTCTAAGCATATTTGGGTGAAATCGACTGAGATAGTGATAGCACTAAATATAGTGATATCAACTATTCGTTTTAGTTATCACTCAATAGCAATGCACTTGGTGACCTGGTTGCAGAAGAAACCTTGTTTTTAGGCTAACGTTAAAGCCGCATGTTCGAATACTTGGTAGTCTTAAAGTAATAGTGGTCTTTAATAATATGCTTAAACACATAATTGATCGCAAATTGTATTTCTTTTGATAAATAAACGATTATTGAATTGCAGCTGGTAGGATGTGTTGCCTCCTAGTTCTCACGAAATGGAATATTTGCACATTTCTTTCGAGTGTTTCGCACCGATCGCCGACACTATTTCTGGTTTTCCCATGCAAGTTACTCATGGATTAGGGAGAGCTATGGCACGCCATCGTATCCACCACTGCCAACACGGAGACAAGTGTCTGTTTTGTTGTATCCCTGGTTGACCTAAGCTCTTTGTTGCAGTGACTTGTTTTGTGGCGCGCTAACATCGCTTTCAAAAGATCACAGGACACAAGGGGTCATTTTGGTCCGACTTCCCATGTCCAGAGTCCGTTGTAACCATGCTCTGACCTTGGAGCAATACCGTCTATATATCACCAATGACCCAAGGTTCACACCGCGACACAGCAGGTCAACATTGTCCTGATATGTTTTACTGACCTCACCAGCAGAGCGGCTGCTATGAGATCAGAAATGCACTTAGCACGTATTTATCAGATGTGATTCACAACAGTGTGTTTAAAATAGTAATTGATTATGGCAGCTACGCCTTTTTCAATAACGTTCAAAAGGAAAGGATGCCGTTGATTCAGGACCGTTATTATTATAAAACATGATAGAAAACATATTTTAGTGCATTGTGAGTGAAGACCCCACTCTAGAACCATTCATTAGAGATACGACCTCTGTAAGAGGTATATATCTTATGAAAATATGGTTTTGTTAGGGAAAACCTCATTACTAAAGCGGGTAATGTAAATGAAGCTTATAAGAATCTGAACAGAACAGCAAATTCAGTGACCAAACAATATCTGACTGGCAGGCAGAAAATGTTTAGCTCTACTCTGTGTCGATGATAAAGGAAGCACTCTGTCGGGCAAACTATACCGGTCATTGCGCGAACCGGAAAATGCTGCAAAAATATGCTCATTAAATAAGGGATTGACGTATACATTAATTTATCTGCAACCTGTAATTTTCAAAATGGCAAACACACGCTCAAAAGCATCGCTTGGTAAGACAGTTTACAACATACTTTTATGCCATTCTACCTGAACTGTAAAACATGGTTCAATCGACGATTCTGAACAACAAAAATCTTTGTTAAAGAACATGTTTTGTCTGATTACATGATGACCTTGCCAGAAAAATCATCATACAGTGGATGTTTTCATGAAATAAGTTTGTTTGAAGTTCGGCAATCACACAGAATGATGCATCCCTCTCCCCCACGCTGTACAATTGGCCATAATGGCGGTGGGAAACGGAAAATATATGTTTGATAAAACTAATGGATATCATTTTCACCTCAATTCCACTTAATCATAAGGACCATACTATTGTGGTAATTCATGCCAAAAAAATCAGCAATCAGATCAAAAATAAATTCATATACGCATCTTTGTTGTTCAGAATGGTAAACTTGGGCGTTTTTAATGGTTTGGTCAAATACATGAGAAGGGGTATTGCACAACCTGATTTCTTTCACGATTTCCAGATATCTTGAGCAAGATGTCAATTCTGCTAAGGAGAACAGGCATAGACAATGGTTTCATGAGCTTTTCAGTTCTAGCATTACATGTTATTAATACACAAGTTGCATCAATATAGAAATCATTCAATATGAGCTATGAAACTGTTCCAAATCAATCAAATAGGCCAAATTTCAAGGTTAATAAATTACATACATGTGCCATATTTCAATGTATGTGTTGATTTCAATATATTTTAATTGTTTATGCACAACTGGATTGGGCACAAGTTTTTTAACAACTTATAAAAGCGCTCTCCACAAATATATATTACAAAGATTGTGATAGCGACACAGAATATCTAAGAGATCTAAGAGTGATATGAATGTTGCTACATTAGGATTACTACAAATTAGGGTTCATAAACGATGCACACAATATATATCTTTAAACACACTTGATTAAAACTAATTAAAGACTAATGCATGGCACATTCTAGCTACACATTTAATACACATCACTTATCCATTGTCCACAGAAACACATTCCTTAAATCCTTCATCGGGTCACTCCTGGACTTTATAGGTTTCTTATTCATATGCAATGCATCAGAGGTTTATCATAAACTGTAAATGATATACGTAATATATGAACCAATCATAATATATCAAAATCAACAAACTGTAGACTTTAAGAATAACATGAACTATCATTGCTATTAATAATCATTATGGTTCCTTTTGTAAAAAAAAATGCAATAGAAGCCAACATGTTTAATATTTGAATGTTTTTGATCAATATTCATGGTGCAATACTTCTTTGATGCAATAGTTCCTTTTGATGTTCTTGCCTAATCTGTATAATACAATCACTTTCCAGTATCATCCAGGAAAGGAATTAAATAATACACTTCAAATTTGGTCCAGTAAAGAATTATGCTTATTTTCTTTACCACAATTAAGGCGAACATCCCCCCCCCCCCCCCCCCCCCCCCCCCCCCCCCCCCCCCCCCCCCCCCCCAAAGGTTGATATTCGCAATTAATTGAATACATATTAATGATTTGATCATATGATCAGATATGGCTGTATTTGCCAGTTCATTGGGATCCCAATAGTATGGTGTTTGCGACTTTTTGGTAGAGCACTCCCCAACTACTCTCGCATTTCCCCCATCATTGGATCTTAACATACTACTTGCTTAAGGGTTAACTGTAATATTTTTTTTACGTTATTGAGCAATAACACAAAAAAAACTGGGGTGTACTCTGAATAAACCGCGAAGCGGTTTATGAAAAGAGTACACCCCAGTTTTTTGTGTTATTGCTCAATAACGTAAAAAAAAAATATTACAGTTAACCCTTATAATTTAATTAACAACGATACGAAACATTTTCATTAAGTTTAACATGTTTATTTTGCTCCAGATATTTAAAAACACATCGATAAATACAAAATCCCGTGAACAACGATTACTCCGGTGACGTCACAGTCATTATTTATGTTATGAGGTGATAACATAATTTTTTGAGCCAATGAAAATGCTTGTTACAAGCAAAATTAAATTATATAAGATATAACTTCAAATATGTTGTTTTGATGCTATCAATTATCTTTAAAATAAACGTTACGATATTGATATCCAATTGAGACTTTTATAGATAAGTGAACACATTTTTATGTATAGTGCCTTGTAAGCCATAATTGACTTGATGTTAATATTGTTTTATGTAATTGTGGCTCAAATGCCTGTTTTTTTTATTGTATCAACATGTGACACTTAGATAAAATATGATTGCTTGGTTGATGATATTTTGATCGTTTTTTCTGTACAACATACAAATAGATAATTATGAAAAAAATGTGTTGTAATCATGACCTGATTAAACCTTAAACAGACTGGACTAATATTTTTCTGTTGTATTTTTTGGTTAGCGAGGCATATGCCATTGAACGCAATGGTCTATCCTATAATGTAAAACACATTTAAAACAATACATGAAAAACATTTATTAAAAAAACCACTTTATTATCATACATTTTTATCCAGAAATTGATATTGTGTTTGCCACGTTGACCAGTCTGTTTCTGATTCATTGATTGATTGATTGACATCCAATCTGAGATGATGAATGACGTGCAATAGATGTTTCGTATCACCAATTTTAAAAACGGATAATCCATTGTCTAACTAATATCTACCGTTCGGCTGTGTCATTTTTTATATAATTTAATATGAATTTAACAAAAATGTACAAATGTGAGCGTAACATGTTGTGAAATGTAGCACGTGTTTCGTGTTCACCTGTACCTGTTCACCTTTTTTAAAATTATCATTAAAAGGTTAATTGTCACAGTATGTGACATATTGATTTGGGCGCCAGTTTTACTTAAGTCATAGCAATCGATACTTACACAAAAAACGCTCATGTGACAATTCCATTGATGTTATCGGATAGCACACACAAAAATAAACAAAAATAAACAAAAAAAAACAAAAAACAAAACACAAAACACAAAAAAAAAAAAAAATAAATAAAACATTTCTATTTATTTATTTTTTTTTATTTTTTTTACAAAACGTGTCGCAATGAAGAAACCTTCAACAAGTAAATAATAAGGAAAACATTTTTGCCCAGGTCGTGGTTCAGTTCCTCTTGACGCGTTCTATTGTTGGAAATAAGCAAACTTTACTTATATGTTAATTTCATTTCAAAACCCAAACATAAAACATCGTTGATTTATGGGCATTACAGCTCAGTGAAAACATCTGTTCGGTTAGGGATAGATCCCATAAATGAAACAAAAGAATATATATTATTACGTTTAGGTATGGTAGCTCAAACAATGACAAGGCGGATTGTCAATACCTAAAAGACCCTGTTGTTTAAGTACTGCACAGCCGATATCGACGGCTCTCATGATCAATTTAAGATGAGAACACTTCCAGATGAAATAAATATTCTTTTATTTGAATAAAATGATTGATCTGCATAGTCGACCCTAATTCATTCTTAATTTCTGCTTAGAGGTGAGTCAAAACGAATAACGAAACTTCACAATGGCTTGTGATGGTCTTTGTGTGTTCAACCACTAGCTTATATTAACCCATTTAAAAAGTATTTTATGTGCCTTGATAAGATCGCCGGACGAGTCAGGGTCTGGGTTGGTAATTGCATACGGCTCCATGCCTTACAAAGGCAATGTCACCTCTCACCTGGAGTTACCTGGCCGACTGAGCTTGTGGTCAGTACGGCCTGTAACACACCAAATCTCTCGAGACTGGTCAGCTTAGATTTGGAGCTATATATAGTCCTCACACGCTATTAGCATACAAAGAAATTATCAAAACATATAATTGTTTGTTTTTGCTATATTTGGATATAAAGATAATCTGTTTGACCGATATTTTGTGATACATATGTAATAAGAGCAGCTATTTTAAAACGTATTTTCCCATTCTGAATGAAGCCGGTAATGTATCTGACGCGACCAGGTATTTCATGTAAGTTTCTGAAGGTATAGTTATTACAAAAAATAAAGTGTCATATCTTTCTTTTGATACTGGTAATTGACACAGGGCCACTTGGAGTTCGCTCAAGATCAGAATCGATTTCATTCTTGTAAACATATTACAGTTCTCAATTTAGATTGATTTACACGTGAACGTGTTCTATTTCACATACGATTACTTTGAGATAATACTTTGAAATAAATTCCACGATCATTATAAAATGTTCATCTGACAGACCTTGTCACATTTCTAATATTAAACATTTAAAGATGAAGTCGTCCTAATCAAACAAAGAACACAAGCACGTGAACAATTCTAGCGGGTTTATTGTGCCAATGTGGTGTCGTGACGTTTGCTACTTGAGTCATATTTTCCATTTTTATTGTCGAGTAATATGAAATAAAGTTCTGGTGACATTTGGAGGATTTTAATTCGTTTTGAATTATGAGAAAATATGTGGTTTATTATCCCGTTGGTGTTGTAACGACAAGATATTACCTGTCACCTACTCGCGATGAACTGACGACACTCATTAATGGACCTTAGGCAGCCACATCAGATTAAATCATTGCGAAATGTTAATGGTAGAATGTTCTTTACTTGGCTAATGTTTAATCTAGAAAATCTTTACACAATATTTGAAACGAGGATTTGATGATAGTACATTACTAGTTAACTTAAGCTGATTTACACCCTCATTTCCTCGCAAATATGAAGGGTAAAATGATATTAAGTCACGATAAATCACTATTCTTTAAGCATAAAGGCATTCTATAAATGAAGAAACACACAAATAACGTTAGAATCTGTGTTCCTCACATTTTTTTTTTTTTTTTTTTGTAATCCCGAAGATGAACACACTCCTTTAAAATCTAAAGTACCACCTACGATGTTGCGTAAATAATCTACAGGTAAAGTACGAAAAAAATAGTCCTACATGACAAAGACAGTTTTCCTGTGATCTAACACGCGTCCATTTTTGATACGGAACTCTGATAATGTTATTTATGTCTTTTAACAAAAAGACACTCACCTATTGACCACATGTTATGGTGTGGCCTTCAGTGAGCGTAGAGACCCCAGGGATATCTCCGCTCGCCCTTCCAGTACACGCTCCACTGCGCCCCATGTATGCGATCACATCTGAGTTGGTCAGATTCATTAGGCTAATGTGATATTCCCCTAAGTTTACATCTGTCATATATCCTTAAAATATTGATAATTCAAATAAAAAACATGTTTTAGCTGAAGGTGATCAACCATTAACAGACTCGAGGAAAACAATGTAAATGTGTTAATAGCCTTAAAAGTCATCCATATACATTATTTCGGTGATATCGTTAAGCTGGATAAACATTTGGGAAAAAAATCTTTAAAGTGCTAAAGGTCGACTCATGGGTTGAGTAGCGTTGTCTATAATTGTAAAATGCTTATTTCACTTTTTCTATCATTGCTTACAGGTGAAACTACAAGGAAAGCCACCGATGTCTTATTACATATGACCTTACTATCATTGTACCATCAACCTATCGATTTTCCGCTAGAGCGTATGTTTATTAGCCATTACCACTACAAGAAGCCTGTTAGTCTAGGACCCCAAGTGTAATCGTTGTCTCTTTATTTCGTAGTCGTTTAAATTAAATCATACAATTTTGGGTTTTCGGTAAATAAAGAGCCAAAAGATAAAAATCCACTTTGCAATATACTATTATCTCGTTAAATCAGTTAAATTTCGGCATTTCTGTAAATCAATTCATTAAATTCATAAGATTATGGTCACTTTTTGTACACTTGTCGAGAACAGTGTGTCAAATCTTCGATTAGTTTACTTTTCTATTGTTTTCTTATATAAAAAAAATAATAAGTGAAACAATGACAATGCTATTCAACAAACGACAAGATAAAAGGTTAGATGTACGCTTTCTGTTTGATACCAATATTTAAATCATTTAATACGTCAAGAAGCTCTTCGTTTTAAATCATGAGCAAAGGCTTAATCCCAGATTGATTTGTGTTTTTCATCAGAAATGTTAGTGTAGGGTTTTCCAGTGCAGTCATGAATTCATGTGATAATAATCTGAAGAGAAATAGAACAATAAATTCCAGTTTTATGAGACGTTCTTTTTCTGTATTCAAATAAGCATTATATGACATGACCAACTGTTACGTTGCAGCCCACCATCACCAGATGGTGGACTGTTCAAATCGCCGTCGTTCGTGGTCCGTCGTTACTCCGGCCGTCTGCAGACAATTCTTGTTATCGCCTTTCTCAACAAAGTTCTTGATGACTTTCTCAAATTTTATTATGTAGGTTTCTCTAAGCTCCTAGTTGTGCATATTCCACATTTATACTTATCATCGGAAATGAAGATAGCTGAAAGGCGTCAATTTTAAACATCTTGCAGAATTTTACCCCAGTTTCTCAGAGAGTTATTCAAGAATCTTTCTTGAATTTCCTAATTAGGATCGTCTAGTGTTTGTCGAAGCTGTGATCCATTTTCGGTCAAAATGTTCTTGATTGATCTTTCTCAGATTCATCGTGTATATTCCTTAAAAAAGAGAAAAGTAGAGAAAAGATAAGTCTTTTCAATGGTGGTGGGCGCCAAGGTTCCTCTGGCATCCCCTGTTTTTATAAAACGCAATATTTACGTCATGTTGGTTATAATCTGCGTGGCGGTGTTCCCTGTTCATCATGACCGAAGTGCCCTTCCTTTAGTCGTATATTCTATAGGTTAATACCTAATCGTTAATGTAACAGCATGGTAGTGTATCTTTTTTCACGGTTAAGTGGTTTATGGTAATTCATGCTAAAATCCCAATATATGAATGTTTTGGTCTATATATTCATTTGCTCACCGATTAACCCGTTTATGTCCCTATAAACTACTATCGGTTGTATTACAGAATAGCATTGTCTGTCCATCCCTCCGTACGTATAACAAAGCGTATCCCAATACACCAATACAGCATTGTCTGTCCAGCCCTTCGTACGTACAGCTATAACAAAGCGTATTACAATACACCAATACAACATTGTCTGTCCATTCCTCCGTAAACGCAAAAATAACCAGTTATATCACAAAACAACATTGTCTCTCCACACCTTCGTAAACGCAAAAATAACCAGGTGTATCACAATACAACATTGTCTGTCCATCCCTCCGTACGTACAACTATTACCAAGCGTATCACAACATGTATAACATTGTCTGTCCAATATTCATCCCTCCTTTACAACTACAACAAAATGTATCGCAAAACTATTTATAGAATATCTTTGCTACCATTCTAGCGATCCATTCTTAAACGAATTTTAATACTAACATATGATATAATATGTTTTTACTTAATACCAATTATCAAATCATTCTAACTTGCCTTACATTGTCGTACTGTGGGAGGAACAATAGAGTCGAAACCAAACCCCAAGGGGTCCGGCAAGTCACTCCGATACCTTTTTCATGTCCGATGGAGGAATCGAACCCTGGTCAACTGGACGAAAGGCCATTTTGATGTTCTGTAACCCAGTTGACCACCAATAACAATGCCTACTTGGTGTCATACAGAAATGGAAGAAAATACATAATACAGAAATAATGGAATGCATTTAATAAACCTCCGGGTTTTATATTATCTTTTGTAGTCTATATTTGATACCATGTAAGATATTATATACAATATACACTTTATAAAACGTATTGTATTAAGTTGTTAACTCGTGTTTTTGTTACATGACAATAAAGATGTATAGTGTTGTGTAGATATATGGCCTGTTATTGCTATATTTTGTTTATATATAATGTTGGTTGGTTACGTGACTATGTTTATTGATGTGTATTGATTTTCCACGATGGCTGAATGATAATTGACTGCAATACGGCTTAGAACGTCTAAGGAGTGTTCACATAAGAGACAGCTGACACGTGTCGCCACGTTTTGTAATAAAGACTTTTTGCCACATAGGGTGCGGTAATCAGCTCCATAGAATAATACTGCTGTTTTTATCGCTATCTCTAAGGCTTATTCATTTGTCATCGACAAAATCCATGGGTCATGTGTTATTGGCGTCGCTAGAATATTTTCACTGAACCGTGCGATAGCCCACGGTGTATGATGTAAAGGTACTGTAAGACTCCGAGCATTATCGACAAAAACATCTATTGGGTTTTAGCAGGTGGTTTATACGTGTATTCATTGGGTATAACCACATAACCCTCCCCCATCAGAGAGCACTTCCGTCAGACCCTCTGTTAGATAATGAACTTTTCAGAAGGGTTTTGTACATCATGAAGAGAACAAGGAACATCTTACATTTCACAGTATAAACTCTAGTGATTCAATGTTTGTTGCTTGTAATCCATCCAGGACATGGACATCTGTTTGGTATAGGCCTTCTCTCCAACAGATGTTGATTTACCGTTCTTTAATCTTGGTCAATGATGTGTTTCAAACAACCGTACGTAGGTGGAAGCATTTTTTTTATGATATTTTGTGATGTACTAGATGTAATAAAAAAAAAAGCAACAACAATCCTGGTCAAGTGTCATTTTTAATATACATGTATTTTTAATATACAAATGAATTCGGGTATGTCACATCTGCTTCTCTCACATCCAAACTGCTGTCAGTCATACAAATATCGAACATGAATAGTAGCATTATGAAAAAAATCTCATGAATAGTGGCACATGTTCGGAATATATCCAAAAAGGTATAAAATAGCCCCTTAATATATCAAATACCCTTCTAAATGTATAAAATACCCTCCAAAGGTATCAAATATCCCAAAAAGATATCAAATAACCCCTGAAAGGTATCAGCTATACCCTAAAGGTATCAAGTATCCCCAAAAGGTGAGTTGTTGTTTTTGTTGTTGTTGTTTTTGTTAATTTATATTCTATTTTTAGACAATTAACCACCCTTTTACAACATTTTTACCAGCTCTTCTTTGGCCCGGCCGGTCAAAATGACTTTTTATCGGGAGTCACGTGACACTTATCTAGCCAATCGGAAAGTGTAAAAAAAACATGGTTTTATAATTTATTACCGTTTTACGATCATTCATAAGGCTATTGTCGTGCGTTAAGACGGGTTTCATCATTGGTGAAATTGTAAGATTCTTCAAGGTCTTTATTACCTGCTATGATAAACACTTCAATATAATCAGCCTCGTATATAAACAAAATAGAAATGGTAACTCAGGCAAACGAGGGCACAGTTTATTTCTATCGGCATTTATATGCATACAGTCTGCTTGAAGTCTGGTAACCAAACTCAACAAAATGATTTAGATAGGAAATTAAATCTTTCTCGCGATTTTGTCTTTATCGTATTACTAATGGGTCCTAGTCGTATGTTTTAATGAAATACACTCCCGTATTGTTCACAACTATCTAGTTACAACGCCGATCGCCTTTCGTTACAAGATAATTTCTTTAATACTTCATAATTCTATTGTTTGGTACAAGAATAATCGTTAACGATTAAGATCCTCTAACTTCACGGGATCTATATATGCTACGTAAGGCCACTTCACGTTGAAGTTTGTACTCGGTGGTTTCCTGTTCGCTTTCACATAATGTTCAAGGTCGACAATCAATCATCGTTCAGTAAACACAGCGTCCACATGGACGTATGATGAATAGCATAGATACAGTACACATATACGCCTGTTTTATCTTCCCACCTACTAATACCTGTCCACAGCAAGCTGGTCATTATTTCCATGTGTACTTTTTGTATAATACAAACGCATGCGATGGATTGGGATTATGTCCGGTGAACTTAACTGAGAGTGCGGGCATTGTAAACATATGCATAAGCTGTGAGAAACATACACAAGATACCATTATCTTGCGAACATTCTCGTTGTATATATTTGTATTCGTGATTGTAGCGATTTCTGTACTTTTATTTTTTGGCATTTTTAAGTATGCTTGTTGGTCATGTTTTTTTGTTTGTTTGTTTGTTGTTTTTTGTTGTTGTTTTTTTTTCTTCAAAATATCATGTAGGACCAAGGTGTGAGGGATATTGCTCAAGTCGTTGTTATAATGTGCGTACTAATAAAAAAAAACACCAGGTGTGTATATGTACAATATGAACCGTATGTACTAAATAACACGTTTTTATTGATAACGTTTGTAATGAAATATTAATTAAACTAATTGCTATCTATATAATAGAACTATTCAACTGTTACACCACGTATGAAGACAATATTGGTATGAATATTCCCTTGAAAAGTAGACTAATAACAGTAGTATTGTGTAAGTATATGATGTCGATTTCATTATACTCTTTAAAACAGAAAAATAATAATTTAGCATTCACCTCATTCAAAATGCCGATTTATCAATATGAATCTTTCACCACGTACGGCTAGTCGTGGTGGCGCTAGGTATTGAGTAACTCGGCCTACAATTCTGTTACGTACTATAGGTAGTGACAGAACTGTGTCAGTAGGTAGATATTACTTATGTTGGCGTTTGATGTTGAGTAACCTGGCCTACGAGTCTGTTACGTACTATAAGTTGTGACAGTAGTGGGTCAGATATTTCTGACCATGCCAATACACCACACCACATAAAACTTCGGCCAATAACAATAATAAAGGTTATTTCTTATCCGACCTTTTCGGACTTCCTTACTTACTTATCACACGCTCAAATTAGGATTGGATCATCAACATCAGCAGCACCGCACAAAAAGGTAGGGATTTAGAAAGTTCTGCCTGTTAGAAATTTGTATTACAAATGTCTCTCATACCTCTAAATTATACACATATACTAATATATCTTGATGTGTAATATCCTGCCTGGAATAGTCGAAATTATTTGTTTTAGAGGGGAATTAGGGAAATTTCATAGGAAATATTATGTTAAATACTGTACACAGCTTCACAATGGTCATATCGAACTTTATTATGTTATCCAATTATGATTCAATTCGCTTAATGAATTCAGCAGGATAGACGCACTAGATATTGTATATGGTTTATTTTGGTAACGTTGAACATGTGTTACTGTCACTGAAGTGTTGACATAGTTTGATAAACTTCCTGTTGACAGATATAAATAGAAAACGTGGACTTTTCCTTTATTGCATTTTTGCCAGTGAAATATAAAAAAATTATCGACCTAATAAAACTTATATTTTCCCTGCAGCGATGAGCAGTGAAAATATAAGATTTTGCAGTGAAAATATAAGTTTTGCAGTGAAAATATAAGTTTTCCGTTTTTGACCAGTCAGAGCGGACCTTTGTATTCACCTCGTTGAAACTTGCCGATTTTTCCAATCGAAGCGGATATAGATAAATTGGTTATTTTGCTGTATCTTTGAAATATTCTGACCAGTTTTTGACTAAATACTCACTTGACGTTAGCTATTCATGCACTGATTCTCCGATAACAGCAGAAAACGCTTACATTGCGCTGATCACTCCTTTCAAAATGGTGCCGTCATGTTGACGTGTGGAGTAACGTCACAAATAGGTGACGTCATTACTGATTCCCGCACTTTTTGACACTTTTAATTTTTCGATGTTTTTTATTTTGTTTTTAAGTTTATGAAATGCAATAAAAAGAAAATTGAATGGTTTCCCGTTAAATATAACATATATTTCACTCGTATGACAGAATATTTCGATATTTTTCACTCGTGCTTTGCACTCGTGAAAATATCGATATTCTGTCATACTCGTGAAATATATGTTATATTAAACGGGAAACCATTCAATATCCTCAATTTACTTGCTATATGCGTAGTATGTACAGGAAATGTTCACAGTGGTTAAAGAGTATCCTAGTGGGGAATCAGAAACTGACTTCTCGGTCTTCCATTCAGATGCCGTTTTTAAACTTTTAAACACAATAAATAAAAAGAAAAGATACTTAATCTCTAATCTAAACCAACTGGAAAATAGTGGCGTTAATCTCCAATCTAAACCAACTGGAAAATAGTGGCGTTAATCTCCCATCTAAACCAACTGGAAAATAGTGGCGTTAATCTGCAATCTAAACCAACTGGAAAATAGTAGCGTTAATCTCCAATCTAAACCAACTGGAAAATAGTGGCGTTAATCTCCAATCTAAACCAACTGGAAAATAGTGGCGTTAATCTCCAATCTAAACCAACTGGAAAATAGTGGCGTTAATCTCCAATATAAACCAACTGGAAAATGGTTGCGTTTATCTCCAATCTAAACCAACTGGAACATAGTAGCGTTAATCTCCAATCTAAACCAACTGGAAAATAGTGGCGTTAATCTCCAATATAAACCAACTGGAAAATGGTTGCGTTTATCTCCAATCTAAACCAACTGGAACATAGTAGCGTTAATCTCCAATCTAAACCAACTGGAAAATAGTGGCGTTAATCTCCAATCTAAACCAACTGGAAAATAGTGGCGTTAATCTCCAATCTAAACCATCTGGAAAATAGTGGCGTTAATCTCCAATCTAAACCAACTGGAAAATGGTTGCGTTAATCTCCAATCTAAACCAACTGGAAAATAGTGGCGTTAATCTCCAATATAAACCAACTGGAAAATGGTTGCGTTTATCTCCAATCTAAACCAACTGGAACATAGTAGCGTTAATCTCCAATCTAAACCAACTGAAAAAGAGTGGCGTTAATCTCCAATCTAAACCAACTGGAAAATGGTGGCGTTAATCTTCAATCTTAATCAACTGGGAAATGGTTGCGTTAATCTCCAATCTAAACCAACTGGAAAATAGTGGCGTTAATCTTCAATCTAAATCAACTGGGAAATGGTTGCGTTAATCTCCAATCTAAACCAACTGGAAAATAGTGGCGTTAATCTCCAATATAAACCAACTGGAAAATGGTTGCGTTAATCTCCCATCTAAACCAACTGGAAAATAGTGGCGTTAATCTCCAATATAAACCAACTGGAAAATAGTGGCGTTAATCTCCAATCTAAACCAACTGGAACATAGTAGCGTTAATCTCCAATCTAAACCAACTGGAACATAGTAGCGTTAATCTCCAATCTAAACCAACTGGAACATAGTGGCATTAATCTCCAATCTAAGCCAACTGGAAAATAGTGGCGTTAATCTCCAATATAAACCAACTGGAAAATAGTGGCGTTAATCTCCAATCTAAACCAACTGGAAAATGGTTGCGTTTATCTCCAATCTAAACCAACTGGTAAATAGTGGCGTTAATCTCCAATCTAAACCAACTGGAACATAGTGGCATTAATCTCCAATCTAAGCCAACTGGAAAATAGTGGCGTTAATCTCCAATCTAAACCAACTGGAAAATAGTGGCGTTAATCTCCAATCTAAACCAACTGGAAAATAGTGGCGTTAATCTCCAATCTAAACCAACTGGAACATAGTAGCGTTAATCTCCAATCTAAACCAACTGGAAAATGGTTGCGTTAATCTGCAATCTAAACCAACTGGAAAATAGTAGCGTTAATCTCCAATCTAAACCAACTGGAAAATAGTGGCGTTAATCTCCATTCTAAACCAACTGAAAAATAGTGGCGTTAATCTCCAATCTAAACCAACTGGAAAATAGTGGCGTTAATCTCCAATCTAAACCAACTGGAAAATAGTGGCGTTAATCTCCCATCTAAACCAACTGGAAAATAGTGGCGTTAATCTCCAATCTAAACCAACTGGAAAATAGTGGCGTTAATCTCCAATCTAAACCAACTGGAACATAGTAGCGTTAATCTCCAATCTAAACCAACTGGAAAATAGTGGCGTTAATCTGCAATCTAAACCAACTGGAAAATAGTAGCGTTAATCTCCCATCTAAACCAACTGGAAAATAGTGGCGTTAATCTCCAATCTAAACCAACTGGAAAATAGTGGCGTTAATCTCCAATCTAAACCAACTGGAAAATAGTGGCGTTAATCTCCAATATAAACCAACTGGAAAATGGTTGCGTTAATCTCCAATCTAAACCAACTGGAACATAGTAGCGTTAATCTCCAATCTAAACCAACTGGAAAATAGTGGCGTTAATCTCCAATCTAAACCAACTGGAAAATAGTGGCGTTAATCTCCAATCTAAACCAACTGAAAAAGAGTGGCGTTAATCTCCAATCTAAACCAACTGGAAAATAGTGGCGTTAATCTTCAATCTAAATCAACTGGGAAATGGTTGCGTTAATCTCCAATCTAAACCAACTGGAAAATAGTGGCGTTAATCTTCAATCTAAATCAACTGGGAAATGGTTGCGTTAATCTCCAATCTAAACCAACTGGAAAATAGTGGCGTTAATCTCCAATATAAACCAACTGGAAAATGGTTGCGTTAATCTCCCATCTAAACCAACTGGAAAATAATGGCGTTAATCTCCAATATAAACCAACTGGAAAATAGTGGCGTTAATCTCCAATCTAAACCAACTGGAAAATAGTGGCGTTAATCTCCAATCTAAACCAACTGGAAAATAGTGGCGTTAATCTCCAATATAAACCAACTGGAAAATGGTTGCGTTAATCTCCAATCTAAACCAACTGGAAAATAGTGGCGTTAATCTCCAATCTAAACCAACTGGAAAATAGTGGCGTTAATCTCCAATCTAAACCAACTGGAAAATAGTGGCGTTAATCTCCAATATAAACCAACTGGAAAATGGTTGCGTTAATCTCCAATCTAAACCAACTGGAACATAGTAGCGTTAATCTCCAATCTAAACCAACTGGAAAATGGTTGCGTTAATCTCCAATCTAAACCAACTGGGAAATAGTGGCGTTAATCTCCAATCTAAACCAACTGGAAAATAGTAGCGTTAATCTCCAATCTAAACCAACTGGAAAATAGTGGCGTTAATCTCCAATCTAAACCAACTGGAAAATAGTGGCGTTAATCTCCAATCTAAACCAACTGAAAAAGAGTGGCGTTAATCTCCAATCTAAACCAACTGGAAAATAGTGGCGTTAATCTTCAATCTAAATCAACTGGAAAATGGTTGCGTTAATCTCCAATCTAAACCAACTGGAAAATAGTGGCGTTAATCTCCAATATAAACCAACTGGAAAATGGTTGCGTTAATCTCCAATCTAAACCAACTGGAACATAGTAGCGTTAATCTCCAATCTAAACCAACTGGAAAATGGTTGCGTTAATCTCCAATCTAAACCAACTGGAAAATAGTGGCGTTAATCTCCAATCTAAACCAACTGGAACATAGTGGCGGTTACAAATATTCGAGACAAATATGAAGGTGACTCTTCTCTGGTTAATAATTGTAAACTAAAATTCAAAGCATAGTTGAACTTAGATTTCTTTTTGCTGGTTATTTTACATTTGTATTTGAAACATAAATAATACAAACTGCCCCCGACATATGCATAACTTCTCAGTAATTTATATAATGATGACCAGATATATTGATAAAGATAAAGATGTTTAAAATGATAATTACATAAAACAAACGTGGTTAATGATACGGATACGGAACAGCCTTTATTCAAACTTCATATTACCCTTCTTAGCACTTAAACATTCGGTATCAGTCTTATTGTGACACTAAATATAAAGCATGTTATGGAATGACTTCGTTCTATCGTTTAGAGAGCTTGATTAACCAAGAAAGGCGAATAAAATTACTAGTAAAAGGTTGGTAAATCTAATTGAAAGCAATTCGTGGAACAAGGTTGAAGTCGTATGAACGATATTTCTTGTTGACAACACATAGTTGATCTTGATGATAAAATCCCTCGAGAGAAGATATACGTTTCAATTTCCATTTCAACAAATTTTACAGCAAATGTAAAGTGATAGGACATCAGACAAATTCTCCTTCATATAATTTATGCCTAATGCAGTCAATGAAATAATCAGACAATCATATAAACAATATATATAATGTGTCACCATGTCCCAACAAGATAAGATATACTTATCTTATTTAATCAAATTATTTACTGTCAAGCATGTACGCAGACATACATTTTAGTAAAAATACATTTATTTCATTATCACATTCATCCACGAAGTAAATTTTTCAATTAAAGAAGTCATGGGTAATTGTTTTAATCGGCTGATTTGCTAAGCATTGACCGTGAATTGTTGACTAATGTTCTGTAATTACCTCACAGAAGTTGCGAGTACATATTAGAAATTCTTTTCATTGGTCAAAAATGATGTCAGGGCTGCATTTCGAAGTTGAAAAATAGGTATATTTATATTTTGACTGCACTCATTTGCAAACGGTTTTGCTGTGCCAGACAATGACGTCATTTTTGAAGAGTAGAGATTAAATTCTGATGGACACATCGGATAGAGTTAAATTCGCTAAATATACTAGGATAATAGCCGCTAAATGACTACTCTACATATTGGAATGTTGAAATAAACAGTGGCATGCTATTTTTCAGATATTGTGGTGCCATGCCACGAAGCATTTGAAACATTAAAGATGCTACTGCGCCGAACCTATACTCTAAGTGCCACATAAATGCATAAGATTGGCCCATGGTATAAGAACTCTCGGATTAACACCAACAAATGAAAGCAAACATTATAAAAGTTTCCTAATACTGGTCACTTTTAATACCTAAAGTTATAATCCCACAGAGTGACATGTCGTGTTAACCTTTGATTGGTAGACAGGTATTCACGAGGGAGAAATATATAGATTACACGTGTGTATTTGCAACAAATAAAGTGTTTCTTCTTCTTCTTCTTTTTCTGTTAAATTGCACAAAAGTAGGGATTTACTTTAAAAGATCAAAAATTAAGGTTTCACTGATATCAATGGATTTGCCATTTAGATGACCCTTCAATTCTCGATGCACCAAAACATATACATATATATATATATATATATATACCAACGCACAAATGGGATCGCCTACTTTGTATATCCCACGGAAAAGTCATCGCCAAAGGTTGTGAGAGGCGGAACACAATAGAATTTCTTCTCTATGAACTAATTATTTTCCACGTTAAATCTTCAAAATACAATTAGACGCTCAAAATTCTGTAAGGTGGGTAATATCATCAAGTACTTAACTTTCGCTATTGTATAAAAATAAGCAATTGCCTAATCTTGTTTTTCATTCATCATAATTTCTCTTTTTTTTGGTGGTGAAGCATCTTTAAACGTTTCGTGACTGAAGTAAACACGTGACATCATGACATGTCGATGACAGTAAATAACGTACACTTCATGTTTGTCGCTCCAGAGTAAATACTATTGTAAGGTTTAAGTCACGTTTCATCAATAATGTCATAGCAACAGGAATGCATGAGTTATCTTATTATACCAACACAAAAAAATGTCAATTGTTCATTTCAATGACCATATCTGCTGCATAACAAAGCCCTTCGGGATACGAACTCGTTACATCTATATATGTATTCACTGACGAAGCCACTTAGCTCACACGACTGATTCGTCAATGAAAAAAAGCATCCGGCATCATTCAAACTTATATGAAACATATAGACTTACCATTTTCCCTTCATGAGTATTGACTCGTCTGTCAATCAAAGGTGAACACGACAGGTCACGCTGTTGGGATACTAACATAACGTCTTATAAAGAAACATTATTAGGGAACTATCATGTTTTGTTTTTTTGTTTTTGTTTCTCTGTTTTTTTGTTTTGTTTATTTTTTACAGCGTTGGTTGAAGTATTACATATATATACATTTGTGTGGGGCCGCGGTGGCCGAGTGGTTAAGGTGTCCCGACACTTTAACACTAGCCCTCCATCTCTGGGTTGCGAGTTAGAAACCTACGTGGGGTGGGGCAGTTGCCAGGTACTGACCGTAGGCCGGTGGTTTTTCTCCGGGAACTCCGGCTTTCCTCCACTTCCAAAACCTGGCACGTCCTTAAATGACCCTGGCTGTTAATAGGACGTTAAACAAAAACAAACCAAATATACATTTGTGTAACGTGCAGTGTATATGATGTCGGTACTTAAACATAATTGAAAATAACCTACAATCTTATAGTTATGTATCTTACAAGTGAGTGTAAACACCAGTTTCCTCCTCTAAGATGACATTGTGTACAAAAACATTATTGAATAGACCAACATATCTGAGATCGTCATTCCTAGGGAAATGACGTGTGCACAAAATCGGTGACGTATTACCACATATTGTTTCAAAAACAGTCGCTCATTGAAAATCCTTTTTCTGACGTCATATTTCCCAAAGTTCTGCATTGTTTATTAATGATCAACAAACAAACATACATACGGTAGTTCAAATATCAGATTGTAGTTGAACAAAAGCGTATTGTAATTGTTCACTCCGAAAGATATTTTTTACAATCAATACCACGTAACATGAAGCGTTTACATTGATTTATTTGCATTCCAAACAATGCAACAAAAATAAGTAAATTATTTACCATACACACTTTTCATTTCATAAATGATACGGTTCATCAACAATGAATAGAGTTAATTGATTTTTCAAGTGATTTGGTCAAAATACATGTGTGATATTATTGATGTGGAAATATAGGAAAATGTCCAAATGTCTAACTATGACAACCAAAATGTCATCGAGATTGGCTATATCAAAATGCTGATCAACTACATGTTGAAAACGGCACGGATACAATATACTCATCAAGCTACAAAAGGGTTCTCCATTGGGAACAGCAAGTGACACTAAAACCCCATAGGATGATATGAACCAGTGTATCAGCAACAAGCAAACAGATTGTGGTTCCAATATCAGATTGGTGTTGAACAATAGTGTATTGTAATTATTTATGCTAAAATGTTATTTGCGATCGAAACAATATCAGCATGAAATGTCTACCTTAATCTAGTTGTAATATATACAGTAGGATGCACATAAGTTAATAAATTACTTACCAAAAACAGTTTTGATGATTTCATAACAAATTTCAGTCACATTAATGAATTGTATTTGGATTTAAAACATGCTTTGGTCAGTACAGTTTGATATTGATTTGGAAAATACAGGACAATTCGTCGTCAAATGCCTTTCTAGGACAATGAAAATGTACTGTACGCAGGAATGGTTCTACCAACATTCTGATCAACAAAATGGCTTTGCTCAAAACGGCACATTCCCCATATCAGAAAACAAAAACAGAAAAAAATTAATTAAAATGAAATACTATATCATAAACGATGCAGACATTACAGAGGAAAATATGAACTGAGAGTAAAAGTGAGAGACATAACAAAATCATGTTCAACAGAAGAAACCGATAGCAACTTGAACTCCGGATACAATGGTAACAAAGGGGACATCCGATTCTCAGGATATAACAGTTACAAAGGGGACAACAGTAACCAAGGGGACAACAGTAACCGAGGGGACAACAGGGTCTCAGGATATAACAGTTACAAAGGGGACAACAGGGTCTCAGGATATAACAGTAACCAAGGGAACAACAGGGTCTCAGGATACAACAGTTACCAAGACAACAAGTACTCAGGATACAACAGTTACCAAGACAACAGGTACTCAGGATATAACAGTAACCAAGGGGACGACGGGTACTCAGGATACAACAGTAACCAAGGGGACAACAGGTACTCAGGATACAACAGTAACCAAGGGGACAACAGGTACTCAGGATACAACAGGGTCTCAGGATATAACAGTAACCAAGGGGACAACAGGGTCTCAGGATACAACAGTAACCAAGGGGACAACAGGGTCTCAGGATACAACAGTAACCAAGGGGACACCAGGTACTCAGGATACAACAGTAACCAAGGGACAATATGTACCCAGGATACAACAGTAACCAAGGGGACAACAGGTACTCAGGATACAACAGTAACCAAGGGGACAACAGGTACTCAGGATACAACAGTAACCAAGGGGAAAACAGGTACTCAGGATACAACAGTAACCAAGGGGACAACATGTTCTCAGGATACAACAGCAACCAAGGGGACAACAGGTACTCAGGATACAACAGCAACCAAGGGGACAACAGGTACTCAGGATACAACAGTAACCAAGGGGACAACAGGTACTCAGGATACAACAGTAACCAAGGGGACAACAGATACTCAGGATACAACAGTAACCAAGGGGAAAACATGTTCTCAGGATACAACAGCAACCAAGGGGACAACAGGTACTGAGGATACAACAGTAACCAAGGGGACAACAGGGTATCAGGATACATTAGTAACCAAGGGGACAACATGTTCTCAGGATACAACAGTAACCAAGGGGACAACAGGTACTCAGGATACAACAGTAACCAAGGCGACAACAGGTACTCAGGATACAACAGTAACCAAGGGGACAACAGGTACTCAGGATATAACAGGGTCTCAGGATATAACAGTAACCAAGGGGACAACAGATACTGAGGATACAACAGTAACCAAGGGGACAACAGGTACTCAGGGTACAACAGTAACCAAGGGGACAACAGGTTCTCAGGATACAACAGCAACCAAGGTGACAACAGGTTTTCAGGATACAACAGTAACCAAGGGGACAACAGGGTACTCAGGATACATTAGTAACCAAGGGGACAAAATTTTCTCAGGATACAACAGTAACCAAGGGGACAACAGGTACTCAGGATACAACAGTAACCAAGGCGACAACAGGGTCTCAGGATATAACAGTAACCAAGGGGACAACAGATACTCAGGATACAACAGTAACCAAGGGGACAACAGGTACTCAGGATACAACAGTAACCAAGGGGACAACATGTTCTCAGGATACAACAGTAACCAAGGGGACAACAGGTACTCAGGATACAACAGTAACCAAGGCGACAACAGGTACTCAGGATACAACAGTAACCAAGGGGACAACAGGTACTCAGGATATAACAGGGTCTCAGGATATAACAGGGTCTCAGGATATGACAGTAACCAAGGGGACAACAGATACTCAGGATACAACAGTAACCAAGGGGACAACAGGTACTCAGGATACAACAGTAACCAAGGGGACAACAGGTTCTCAGGATACAACAGCAACCAAGGTGACAACAGGTTTTCAGGATACAACAGTAACCAAGGGGACAACAGGTACTCAGGATACAACAGTAACCAAGGGGACAACAGGGTATCAGGATACATTAGTAACCAAGGGGACAACAGGTACTCAGGATATAACAGGGTCTCAGGATATAACAGTAACCAAGGGGACAACAGATACTCAGGATACAACAGTAACCAAGGGGACAACAGGTACTCAGGATATAACAGGGTCTCAGGATATAACA
Organism: Pecten maximus; assembly: GCF_902652985.1. Classification (NCBI taxonomy): domain Eukaryota; kingdom Metazoa; phylum Mollusca; class Bivalvia; order Pectinida; family Pectinidae; genus Pecten; species Pecten maximus. The sequence continues at coordinate 2,055,362 of NC_047017.1, read as the reverse complement.
GTAACCAAGGGGACAACAGATACTCAGGATACAACAGTAACCAAGGGGACAACAGGTACTCAGGATACAACAGTAACCAAGGGGACAACAGATACTCAGGATACAACAGTAACCAAGGGGACAACAGGTACTCAGGATACAACAGTAACCATGGGGACAACAGGTTCTCAGGATACAACAGCAACCAAGGTGACAACAGGTTTTCAGGATACAACAGTAACCTAGGGGACAACAGGGTATCAGGATACATTAGTAACCAAGGGGACAACATGTTCTCATACAACAGTAACCAAGGGGACAACAGGTTCTCAGGATACAACAGCAACCAAGGGGACAACAGGGTATCAGGATACATTAGTAACCATGGGGACAACATGTTCTCATACAACAGTAACCAAGGGGACAACAGGTACTCAGGATACAACAGTAACCAAGGGGACAACAGGTACTCAGGATACAACAGTAACCAAGGGGACAACAGGTACTCAGGATATAACAGGGTCTCAGGATATAACAGTAACCAAGGGGACAACAGGTAATCAGGATACAACAGTAACCAAGGGGACAACAGATACTCAGGATACAACAGTAACCAAGGGGACAACAGGTACTCAGGATACAACAGTAACCAAGGGGACAACAGATACTCAGGATACAACAGTAACCAAGGGGACAACAGGTACTCAGGATACAACAGTAACCAAGGAGACAATATGTACTCAGGATACAACAGTAACCAACGGAAACAGATATCAAGGAAACAACAGGATCTCGGGGTACATTAAACATCCAGTGAACAACAGAAACTCGGGATGCAACAGAAATCCAGTAAACAACAGGAACTAGGTAGATATAAACCAAAGGTGGAATAAACAAAAGGGAACTCAATAGACAGAAAAAAATATTAATATTTAAAAAACACACACCAGAAAGACAAAAAATCTCAACCCGTTTTCTCATAAATCGGTCAGTATTTTCTAGGTCAGAATTTTTTTTTGTCATCAATTATCTTCGATACACCCATTCAAACCTAAGTTTCTAATTTAAAATTCATTACACATCTACCAACACCGTAGCAGCACGGGCAGAATTATTTGTATGCTAATCCTATTATCATCATGAATAAACATGTTCAAAGAGGAACTAGCTGACCCATAACAATGATCTGTTTTATTTATTGTTTTGTGATATCACTATGATCTCACAATGCATTATCCATTATACGTCCTCTGAGAAATGTCCCGTATGTAATCTACATGGTTGGCTACCTAGGTTCATTAAGGGACACGAACATTGATCCTTACTTGTAATGACTTCGTTCATACCTCATTGCGTTTTCTCTTGACGTATTTATAAAATATGCATCCATTGGCATGACGCAAAATTGGAAGATCCTTCCTATAATTTGTTTACAAAGATCGATATGACTGGCCAATATGGTTTTGTTAGTTTTAGAAATCAATTTTGCTTTATTCTGATTATTTGATGCGTCCTATATTTTCCCTAATCACCTGCTGCGTCCGTCTCTCTTTCACTTCTTGTGTTCCTGGCTAGCCACTTATTTTGTACCTTAAAAAGCACTTATTGTGTTCCCTGTGAGTCACTAATTGAGTTATCGCGTAGCCACTTCAGGTGTTCCTCCCTAGTCACAGTTGTGTTCCCTGCAAGTCATATATAGTGTTCCAGCTTAATCACCTGTTGTGTTTCCCCCTAGCTACATTTGGCATTTTGTTTTCTTCCTCGCCACCTATTGTGTTCCTAGTCACCTGTTGTGTTCCCTCCTGGTTACCTTTTGCCTTTTGTTTTCCTCCGCGTCACCTGTTGTGTTCCCTCCTAGCTACCTTTTTTTTGCCTTTCGTCACCTATTGTGTTCCTGCTGGCCACCTTTGATGTCCCCTCTTCGTCACATGTAATTGTTCTTCCTAATCACCTACTGCTATCTTCTAGTCACCTGTTGTGTTCCTTTCTAGTCACCTGTTGTGTTCCTTTCTAGTCACCTGTTGTGTTCCTTGCTAGTCACCTGTTGTGTTCCTTTCTAGTCACCTGTTGTGTTCCTTGCTAGTCACCTGTTGTGTTCCTTGCTAGTCACCTGTTGTGTTCCTTTCTTGTCACCTGTTGTGTTCCCTGAAACTCACCATTTGCCACCTATTGTTCTCCCGTAATCACCTGCTGTGGTTCTTCCTAATTACCTATTTTGCTAACTCTTAATCACCTATTGTATTCCTCTCTAGTCACATGTTGCATTCCCTCCTAGTTGCCCATGATACCCCCTAGTCACCTATTGTGTCCCCACTTGTCACATTTTTTTCGTCCCACCTATTTCCCTATATATTCTGCGTCTCTAGATACACATTGTTTACCCCTTGCCAATTTGTCTTGCCAGATATGGCGCCTCCCTGACCACAAATTGTCATGTACCGAGTCATTATGGTGGTCTTCGCAACTATTGCCAAAAGAACAATTGGTTATGCTCATTGTAATTCTTATAATTCATTACAAGTCAATGTTTTTACTAATTTTCATTCATCTGTTCATCGATTCGCGTGACCTTCCCGTCTCCTTGTGTTTAAAAACAGCTCCAATCAGTTGTTGGTTTCATTTGAAAATAGATGGCGCCATTTCAGCTAGGACTGCCGGTGCATGCCTCTAAAAATACTGACGGTTTCAATTATGCAGACAACGTATTCTTTATTTTCCACAGCCCATAAAATCTGGCTTGTTTTACTGGTAATGGGGTCCATTACGCCCTTCATTGTCTTAGTATATTGGTACCTGCTGTCCTCATTTCATGACTTATAAAAAATAACTAAGTTTGAAATTTGCATTTATTCGCCGCCTCCCCCCTTTTTTAAAGTTGTGTCTTCCTTGTGGCATCCTAAACTACGATTTTAACATTCTTTAGTAAGTCCCTGTGAGGAAGGACTTTGTTCCATGACATACGCTATACGTATACGTCATCGACATGGTATTTAATGTTTCCTGCTTGATGCAATGAAAGCGATTCACAGGGAAATATAATCATATATAGCCGGGCCCTGTATAAGCTCGGGAGAGGTACCGATGTGTTGACATTCCAGTGCTATTGATTAAAGGGGTCATTGAGTTGGCTCCATTCAAGTAAACACCGTCCTTAAATAAAACATTAATCCAGGCTTAGCTATCTTACTTGTCCAGCCATCTTGTACAATATATTTTAACCAGTGCTGCCTTAAAACACCAGCCATCTTGTACAATATATAGTGCAAAATTCGCTGTCTTAAAACATGAATGCACTATCACTTCTATTTCTCCCCTCAGTAATACTTCACGTAGTTGGCTCGTTAGATATGGCCGCTATGGTAACAATTTGCTGTTTATCATCCAAACGTTTTATTGTAAAAAAGGAAGCTAATGAAAATACCAAGAACAAACGGTTTTATTTTTCCATGTTTTTTAAAATTTAAAATATCTATTAGTCATTGTTGTATGATCGATGGAAGTTTACTCAGAACAATATTCTGTTAACTTACACAATTTAGTGGTTAAGTAATTTTCGCGGTTTTCGCGTTGTAAGCCTTCCACTAAAATAAGTGCACTAAATGCATTTACTGCTTATTGCTATTTAGGGCGATTCGTCTTATTCTTTAAAGTGCACGCACAGTGGATGTACCGAGTTCAGCCATGCGCTAAAATTGAGTACGCCAAAATAGACATGTTTGCAGTAATAAATAACATCATATCATGCCATTCGATCAATGACATAACCGCACATTCTATATATCATCATTTTGGGTTGTGCAGTAGGCCTAAACAATGGAAAATTACTTGAAGGTTGTTTTTTTCAAGAAGTGCTATGTAAAATTCACCTATTATATTGCTAAAGTTATTCTCTACTACTGACTGTCATGAGGGCTTTGCATAAATATATTTGCATTTGTATAGATGATTGCACTATGCAAACAGCATTTGATGAACCGCCTTTTCAATGTAATAATCTATATATATATATATAAAGGCCGATAATGATGGCATGAACGAGATAGGAATTAACATTATAATGAACACATCGTTGCATGCCGGTTATTTTTGTATATAATCGCGTTCAGTATTAGCATGACCCATGTTGGATGTGACACATTATTTATGTTAGGCAGATGTTTAGAGTGATGGATATTGCGATCGGATGGTCATTTCTTTCTTCAACACGGCGGCCATCACTTGACGCTGGTGTACCTGAGCGGCCCTTCATCCGCTTTATATACACATCAATCTAGTCCACCTATTACAACCTTACAACCTTACATACAAATAACATACATCACTTCCCCTAACATGTCAACTCTTACGATGTCCATTACCGCACGTGACCTTGACCGCTACTCAGGCCATCTTAATGTCACGTCTTCAGCACAATATGTGTTTTATTGATTAGTTTAGCCTGGATGTGTTGTAACCGTCACCGAGGGATATATACACAACTCGGTGATTATCAAATCGTGTACGAGGCTTTGCGCCAACGAGTTTGTAGCTGTATTCTTGTTATGTGAACTAGACCTTTGTTCTGTAACATTAAAAAAGTATGCGTACCGGCAGGGGATACAATTGTACTTTTTTCTATTCAGTGCCCTAACGAGGGTTGGTATTACATACACAATAAATCTATTTCCTGCTGTTTTAGTTGATGTTGCTTCAGCGAGGTTATATCTGAATAAGAAGGGGTCATTTTGAGGTCATCTGCGGACTAGCAACCTTTTTACAGAGTTCATTAAAGAGTGGTCAGTTACAAGCTCAACCAGAGGTCAAGCTTCGACCTGTTAACTTCCTAATCATCCCAGCTGTCTTGGTATTCATTTTCAAGTTGACAGTAATTTCTTTCAAATATTATATTAATGTACCGCGAAGCACTCCAGCGTCATAGCCAATGGTATTCCAACCGTCCGTCGTGGCAAAGCTTGTGATTTATGGCTAAAATTCAACTTACCAGCAAAAAATGTTAGAAACATTCACTTCGAAAATAATCCTTACATAACAGTTTGTGATAAATTATTTTCAATTTAGACTTTGCGTAAGTTATCCCCGAGATCGTGATGATTAAAGCCTCGTGTTGAACAATGACAGAAATATTGACTTATAAAGAATCAAAGGTGAAAACATTTAAATAATAAACAATTACGCTTGCATTTCGCTGGTCACTTCAACCATTAGTATGTATGTAATTTTCTTAAAGGATTTGTTATGAAACACATTAGCTAATTTACAACAACAAAAAATAAATAAATAAAAAATAAATAAACAAACAAACACAAATTAAGGGTGAAAGTTTATAAGCAGAAATAGCGCCTGCATAGCACATTTTTAAGTGTTTAACAATTCTGTTTTTTATTGTTTTTGTTTTTCCCCCCAAAAAAAATCCGTAGGCATTAATTAAACATTCAGATAGAACATACATGTTTCACTTGTTTGAGTATATATATATAGGTATTGGAGGAGTATTTCGGTACACATATCTTATTATGTAATATTGTCCCCTTTCCGAGGTATAGATACACTTAAGGTGAATAGGACGGTGTGACGAAAAGGTCAGGCATTTTTACAGGTAAGATGCGTATCGACACCAAACAGACCTGGCGGGCTTTAATTTTATCTTACAATTCCCACTACCGGTCAACTTAGATAAAAAGCAATATAAAATCGGCTGCGTTCTTTCTTCATCGCTGTTTTCATTTAACTCTGACCATTAGCAGGTCAATGCGCGGTCAAACTTTAATAGTTGACCGTAGATAAACTCTCAGCCAACTTAATATTTTTTAACACAGCTCCATAATGAAGTTTGCAAGAAATTTGAGTTTGACCTGCCATAGCGGAGTCGATGAAATAATGACATTGGTAGAAATGACCGGAGCAGCCTTACACAGTGGCCTGTACTGTCTAAACAGGCAGGGCGACTGACCCTCGCGTGCCCTCTCGCCCGTGGCATACCGGTCTGCACTCTCAATAGTATTCGTCTATTTTCAGTCCGCTGCAAATGCCAAATGCTTTGTTTCTGGTGTTATGCACACTAGTCCCCCTCCCGACTAAACAGCTGCTTCACTTATCAACGCGAGGAAGGACAAAAATTGCCTGCAATTTGTTAAAAGGTCTTTAGCTATAGGTATTTCGCGTTAAGGGTTTTCGTCAGAGAGCAGATAACTGGTCAGCGATTTGGGGATATTTTGACCATTTGACTGCGGTAACTGGAGAACCGTGGACTTTACTACCCATATTATATAGCATATAGACTCAAAAACTGACCATACCAACTGGTAACTGACCAAGAGGTAATAGAACACAGGAACGCGCGCACGTACATTAGAAATGCTGCTCTAAGCAAGGGAATGTGATTGACAGACGTCCAAGGTATGTACTATGTAAAGCTGTGGTGCTGGTCACACAATACGTAATGATAAACAACATGTGTCGGAATGGATCGATACCGTTCGTCCTCTGACAGTGTACATAGACTGTTTAGCATGCTAATGTACCGCATGTCAATCCTGGACAGAGAAGCTCATCTAGGAAAATACTGTTAAACCGAACTCGTGCTATCTACATACATCTAAATTAAACATTTACGTAGAAAATGGTTTTGACCCCGATGACCTCATTCTATATATAAGTATTATTTTGCATCTGGTTTTTGATCTAGAATCTCTTGTTAAACGAAAACATTACACCAATGAAGATATATTTGCTAATTGTATGCTATATATTATTATAGTATTATTATAATATTTTCACAATGTATACTTAAATATGTCATTATTATGCTTATTACTTTGCTCTGAAATAATCACCCTTAAACGTTGTTGTTATAGAAAGTATTATAAACAGTTAAATGTTATCTACATATGTGATCTATATTAAAATTTGTAATATTAGTAGCTGTATTGCATAATGCATGCTATAGAATCATGGTGGACATACATGTCCGTCATTGAACTATATCCTTTGTCGTATTTTTCATGTAGTGCAATGCGTTGTGCCACAAAGTTTTTCAGAGAGTAAAAAGACACCACACAATATTTTATTGTCATAAGAACATACAACAATCTGTAATTAGGGGATAACATATGTATTTCTGTTGATAAGGTCATGGAACATCTCAATAAGCAGATACTAAGTGTAAACATTAATATGTACAACATTTAACATCGAGTTACTGTTAGTTATAAACCAGTGAATGTGTACAATGTTTAAAATGAGTTTCTGTAAGGTATAAACCATTAAATATGTACAATGTTTAACACCGAGTTGCTGTTAGCTATAAACCATTGAATATGTACAATGTTTAACATTGAGTTGCTGTTAGTTATAAACCATTGAATATGTACAACATTTAACACCGAGTTGCTGTTAGTTATAAACCATTGAATATGTACAATGTTTAACACCGAATAACTGTAATTATAAACCATTAAATATGTCCAATTTTTAACTATGAGAAACTGTTAGTTATAAACCATTGAATATGTCCAATTTTTAACTATGAGTAACTGCTAGTTATAAACCATTGAATATGTACAATGTTTAACATTGAGTTGCTGTTAGTTATAAACCATTAAATATGTACAATGTTTAACATTGAGTTTCTGTTAGTTATAAACTATTAAACATGTACAATGTTTAACATTGAGTTACTGTTAGTTATAAACTATTAAACATGTACAATGTTTAACATTGAGTTACTGTTAGTTATAGACCATTCAATATGTACAATGTTTAACACTAAATAATGTTAGTTACAAACCATTAAATGCATACAATGTTTAACATGGAGTAAATGTAAGTTTTAAATCATTAAATATGTACAATGTTTAACATTGAGTAAATGAAAGTTTTAAACCATTAAATATGTACAATGTTTAACATTGAGTTTCTGTTAGTTATAAACTATTAAACATGTACAATGTTTAACATTGAGTTACTGTTAGTTATAGACCATTCAATATGTACAATGTTTAACATTGAGTAAATGAAAGTTACAAACCATTAAATGCATACAATGTTTAACATTGAGTAAATGTAAGTTTTAAATCATTAAATATGTACAATGTTTAACATTGAGTTGCTGTTAGTTATAAACCATTAAATATGAATAATGTTTAAAATGAGTTTCTGTTAGTTATAAGCCATTAAATATGTACAATGTTTAACATTGAGTTACTGTTAGTTATAAGCCATTAAATATGTACAATGTTTAACATTGAGTTGCTGTTAGCTATAAACCATTAAATATGTACAATGTTTAACATTGAGTTACTGTTAGTTATAGACCATTCAATATGTACAATGTTTAACACTAAATAATGTTAGTTACAAACCATTAAATGCATACAATGTTTAACATTGAGTAAATGTAAGTTTTAAATCATTAAATATGTACAATGTTTAACATTGAGTTGCTGTTAGTTATAAACCATTAAATATGAATAATGTTTAAAATGAGTTTCTGTTAGTTATAAGCCATTAAATATGTACAATGTTTAACATTGAGTTACTGTTAGTTATAAGCCATTAAATATGTACAATGTTTAACATTGAGTTGCTGTTAGCTATAAACCATTAAATATGTACAATGTTTAACATTGAGTTGCTGTTAGCTATAAACCATTAAATATGTACAATGTTTAACATTGAGTTTCTGTTAGTTATAAACTATTAAACATGTACAATGTTTAACATTGAGTTACTGTTAGTTATAGACCATTCAATATGTACAATGTTTAACATTGAGTTGCTGTTAGTTATAGACCATTCAATATGTACAATGTTTAACACTAAATAATGTTAGTTACAAACCATTAAATGCATACAATGTTTAACATGGAGTAAATGTAAGTTTTAAATCATTAAATATGTACAATGTTTAACATTGAGTAAATGAAAGTTTTAAACCATTAAATATGTACAATGTTTAACATTGAGTTGCTGTTAGTTATAAACCATTAAATATGAATAATGTTTAAAATGAGTTTCTGTTAGTTATAAACCATTAAATATGTACAATGTTTAACATTGAGTTACTGTTAGTTATAAACCATTAAATATGTACAATGTTTAACATTGAGTTGCTGTTAGTTATAAGCCATTAAATATGTACAATGTTTAACATTGAGTTACTGTTAGTTATAGACCATTCAATATGTACAATGTTTAACACTAAATAATGTTAGTTACAAACCATTAAATGCATACAATGTTTAACATTGAGTAAATGTAAGTTTTAAATCATTAAATATGTACAATGTTTAACATTGAGTTGCTGTTAGTTATAAACCATTAAATATGAATAATGTTTAAAATGAGTTTCTGTTAGTTATAAGCCATTAAATATGTACAATGTTTAACATTGAGTTACTGTTAGTTATAAGCCATTGAATATGTACAATGTTTAACATTGAGTTACTGTTAGTTATAAGCCATTAAATATGTACAATGTTTAACATTGAGTTGCTGTTAGCTATAAACCATTAAATATGTACAATGTTTAACATTGAGTTGCTGTTAGTTATAAACTATTAAACATGTACAATGTTTAAAATGAGTTTCGGTTAGTTATAAACCATTAAATATGTACAATGTTTAACATTGAGTTACTGTTAGTTATAAACTATTAAACATGTACAATGTTTAAAATGAGTTTCGGTTAGTTATAAGCCATTAAATATGTACAATGTTTAACATTGAGTTGCTGTTAGTTATAAACCATTCAATATGTACAATGTTTAACACTAAATAATGTTAGTTACAAACCATTAAATGCATACAATGTTTAATATTGAGTAAATGTAAGTTTTAAACCATTAAATATGTACAATGTTTAACATTGAGTTGCTGTTAGTTATAAACCATTAAATATGAATAATGTTTAAAATGAGTTTCTGTTAGTTATAAGCCATTTAATATGTACAATGTTTAACATTGAGTTGCTGTTAGTTATAAACCATTAAATATGTACAATGTTTAACATTGAGTTACTGTTAGTTATAAACCATTAAATATGTACAATGTTTAACATTGAGTTGCTGTTAGTTATAAACCTTTCAAACATGTACAATGTTTAAAATGAGTTTCTGTTAGTTATAAGCCATTAAATATGTACAATTTTCAACAATAAAGTATTGTTAGAATGTAAACATTCAATATCGGTTAAATTCCATTGCTTTATTATAAGCAAAGATAAACTTATTAAAGATAGTAGCTTTGGATTCTCTTTCTGTTAATTGTGTACGACTTTTATGTGTAAAAGCGAAGTATAAATTGCATACAGTAGCATACAATTTATATTGATGTAAAATACGATTGGTTGTTAATTTATAAATGCTTTATGTTATATTATATCAGTGTGTGTGACGAGGATTTACATTATAAGATGAAGTGTGTTCATTATATACGGACAGGCCAATGGCATTAAATTGAAATACAATTTAAACGTGATTTAAATAAAAGTTAAAAAAAAAACAAAAAACCGTTGTCAGTTAGGGACTTTCAGCAAGAAACCGTAATATCAAAGTGTTCACTATTACATAATTGATGTATTTTTTTATTAGACATTTTAAGATTTGGAAATCAAAGATGGAAATTTGTCAGCTGAATCTGTCCTATCCAAGCAAAAAAGAACCAACAAAGTATATGAGCTTAATTGTACAACGATGTCGATTACATGTATGGATAATGATGTATATGACCTTATCCAATGGTTGACACACTTTGTTTTAAAAAATTTCCATCATAGAAAGTATTACGTATAGTTTTACTTTAAAGTATACTTCCGGGATATCTCTGTGGGACGTGTTCAGTTATTATTCTATACATATAATATTTTTCCACAAATAGCTTCACCAATGATCATATCACACGTTGTTTTTCATACATGACCACTTTGCTTTAATCTTTCATTATTGTGATGAATAATGAGGTCGTGGTGTAAAAAAATCATATTCAACTTAATTGTCAAGAAAGAGTCTTTTTTTTTAAATGGAAAAGAAATCATATGAAATGTGATTCCCAACGACACATATATTGATATATACCGGTCTGATGTAAGTAATTGTGTGTCCAGCTCGGAATTGTGTTATTACCAGGAAGATGAGTTGGCGAATGATTCATTTCCTATCAACACTTACTTTGTTTACGACTGGATGTTAATATTCCGTCTTTTATATATCTGAGGACGTCCATCTATATGTGTGTATGTAGATATAGGAGTATTTATAGATGAGGGTTTTATGAAATCACACCATCATGTAGAAAAGTATACAGTAAATTCTTAGCCAAATCATTTTAAATGAAAAAAGAAGGCTTGAGAACAAAGAAGTTATCTTTATTCCTTGGAATGACATACATGTACTCGGTTTCCTCTAATCTCCCTATGGTGACAAAATCGATATGGCTAGTTATCGCTGACCAAGTCCTGGTAGAACAAATTACCATTTCGCTGCAACCGCTGCACAATGGGGTTCTTTTGGTTGACATGCGGGGTGTCACTGGTTAATTTTAATACCGCCTTCGATGAGTCGTCGTTTCTGTAGAGAATAAACCCTACTGCATCCCAGTAATTAGATGCGCTCGATTGCGCCCATTTATACCCCGTTAAGGGCGGAGGACTGTTTTCAGATGACATGGACATTGCTTGGCTCGCGACCTTCAATAGATTCCAATAGGTAGTCATCTTCCCGTGTTCTATCGCATGTGTCTGCGCGTGGCTATTGTCCGAAACTCATGATTAAAGTATTCTCAGTCAAACATTTATGTGCAGTAGACGAGAAAACCTGATAAAAGACTCGATTTAGATGCTAAATTGTGGCACACATGCACACCATACAGATAATGCATGTCCACAAACTACTTTACCAAACCAAAGTTGAAAATGTAAATTTCACATTGAGTGACGGTATTGACAATTTATAAAAGTGATAAACTCTAATGAAAGCACGCCACGCATATGGCATGTCTCGCCCACCGACTAATGCTTGTTTAAAAAGTGCTGAAGTATGGCACAGAACAATATGAGGAAGAGAATGGCCTTCTGTAGTGCTTAATTAAGATATTTAGTCGTAGGATTTTACCCGAAATAGATACAAAATTGAACAACGGATATCGGTTTACCAAATAAATGTATCAAACTGAATATTGGTCTCAGCCCAAGTTCCTCGATGACTTAAGGCTCCGTTTATGGTATTGCATAATAATGTATAGCTGGGGTGTAATGGCGTGGAATATGTAACGAAAAACATTATTGGAAGAAAAAAAGAAAAGTTCTCAAACCAAACAGTAAACAGACAAAGTTAGCAACAAGATTAGCAAAACAAAAGCAGCAACCGCATATAAGCAGTTACAAGAATACATGAGATAAACTAAAAAACAACAATAGATGAGATAAACAAACTACAGTTATAACAATAGATGAGATAAACAACCTATAGTTACAACAATAGATGAGATAAACAAACTACAGAACAACAACAGATGAGATAAACAAACTATAGAAACAACAAAAGATGAGATAAACAAACTATAGTAACAACAATAGATAAACAAAGTACAGTAACAACAATAGATTAGATAAACAAACTACAGTAACAACAATAGATAAACAAACTACAGCAACAACAATAGATAAACAAACTACAGTTACAACAATAGATAAACAAACTACAGTAACAACAATAGATACACAAACTACAGTAACAACAATAGATAAACAAACTACAGTAACAATATATTAGATAAACAAACTACAGTAACAACAATAGATAAACAAACTACAGCAACAACAATAGATAAACAAACTACAGTAACAACAATAGATAAACAAACTACAGCAACAACAATAGATAAACAAACTACAGTAACAACAATAGATAAACAAACTACAGTAACAACAATAGATAAACAAACTACAGTAACAATAGATTAGATAAACAAACTACAGCAACAACAATAGATAAACAAACTACAGCAACAACAATAGATAAACAAACTACAGTAACAACAATAGATAAACAAACTACAGCAACAACAATAGATAAACAAACTACAGTAACAACAATAGATAAACAAACTACAGCAACAACAATAGATAAACAAACTACAGTTACAACAATAGATAAACAAACTACAGTAACAACAATAGATACACAAACTACAGTAACAACAATAGATAAACAAACTACAGTAACAATATATTAGATAAACAAACTACAGTAACAACAATAGATAAACAAACTACAGCAACAACAATAGATAAACAAACTACAGTAACAACAATAGATAAACAAACTACAGCAACAACAATAGATAAACAAACTACAGTAACAACAATAGATAAACAAACTACAGTAACAACAATAGATAAACAAACTACAGTAACAATAGATTAGATAAACAAACTACAGCAACAACAATAGATAAACAAACTACAGCAACAACAATAGATAAACAAACAACAGTAACAACAATAGATCAACAAACTACATAACAACAATAGATAAACAAACTACAGTAACAACAATAGATAAACAAAGTACAGTAACAACAATAGATGAGATAAACAAACTACAGAACAACAATAGATAAACAAACTACAGTAACAACAATATATGAGATAAACAAACTATAGAACAACAATAGATAAACAAACTACAGAACAACAATAGATAAACAAAGTACAGAACAACAATAGATAAACAAACTACAGTAACAATATATTAGATAAACAAACTACAGTAACAACAATAGATAAACAAACTACAGTAACAACAATAGATAAACAAACTACAGTAACAACAATAGATAAACAAACTATAGAAACAACAATAGATGAGATAAACAAACTACAGTAACAACAATAGATAAACAAACTATAGAAACAACAATAGATGAGATAAACAAACTACAGTAACAACAATAGATACACAAACTACAGAACAACAATAGATGAGATAAACAAACTATAGAAACAACAATAGATAAACAAACTACAGTAACAACAATAGATAAACAAACTACAGTAACAACAATAGATTAGATAAACAAACTACAATTACAACAATAGATACACAAACTACAGTAACAACAATAGATACACAAACTACAGAACAACAATAGATGAGATAAACAAACTACAGTAACAACAATAGATAAACAAACTACAGTAACAACAATAGATAAACAAACTACAGTAACAACAATAGATAAACAAACTACAGTAACAACAATAGATAAACAAACTACAGTAACAACAATAGATAAACAAACTACAGTAACAACAATAGATAAACAAACTACAGAACAACAACAGATGAGATAAACAAACTATAGAAACAACAATAGATGAGATAAACAAACTATAGAAACAACAATAGATAAACAAACTACAGTAACAACAATAGATAAACAAACTACAGAACAACAATAGATAAACAAACTACAGAACAACAATAGATGAGATAAACAAACTATAGAAACAACAATAGATAAACAAACTACAGTAACAACAATAGATAAACAAACTACAGTAACAACAATAGATTAGATAAACAAACTACAGTAACAACAATAGATAAACAAAGTACAGTAACAACAATAGATAAACAAACTACAGTAACAACAATAGATAAACAAACTACAGTAACAACAATAGATAAACAAACTACAGTAACAACAATAGATAAACAAACTACAGAACAACAACAGATGAGATAAACAAACTATAGAAACAACAATAGATGAGATAAACAAACTATAGAAACAACAATAGATAAACAAACAACAGTAACAACAATAGATAAACAAACTACAGAACAACAATAGATAAACAAACTACAGAACAACAATAGATGAGATAAACAAACTATAGAAACAACAATAGATAAACAAACTACAGTAACAACAATAGATAAACAAACTACAGTAACAACAATAGATTAGATAAACAAACTACAGTAACAACAATAGATAAACAAAGTACAGAACAACAATAGATAAACAAACTACAGTAACAACAATAGATTAGATAAATAAACTACAGTAACAACAATAGATAAACAAACTACAGTAACAACAATAGATAAACAAACTATAGAAACAACAATAGATGAGATAAACAAACTACAGTAACAACAATAGATACACAAACTACAGAACAACAATAGATGAGATAAACAAACTATAGAAACAACAATAGATAAACAAACTACAGTAACAACAATAGATGAAATAAACAAACTACAGTAACAACAATAGATAAACAAACTACAGTAACAACAATAGATAAACAAACTACAGTAACAACAATAGATAAACAAACTACAGTTACAACAATAGATAAACAAACTACAGTAACAAATAGATGAGATAAACAAACTACAGTAACAACAATAGATAAACAAACTACAGTAACAAATAGATGAGATAAACAAACTACAGTAACAACAATAGATACACAAACTACAGTAACAACAATAGATTAGATAAACAAACTACAGTAACAACAATAGATAAACAAACTACAGTAACAACAATAGATAAACAAACTACAGTAACAAATAGATGAGATAAACAAACTACAGTAACAACAATAGATAAACAAACTACAGTAACAAATAGATGAGATAAACAAACTACAGTAACAACAATAGATACACAAACTACAGTAACAACAATAGATGAGATAAACAAACTACAGTAACAACAATAGATACACAAACTACAGTAACAACAATAGATTAGATAAACAAACTACAGTAACAACAATAGATAAACAAACTACAGTAACAACAATAGATAAACAAACTACAGTAACAAATAGATGAGATAAACAAACTACAGTAACAACAATAGATAAACAAACTACAGTAACAAATAGATGAGATAAACAAACTACAGTAACAACAATAGATAAACAAACTACAGTAACAATAATAGATAAACAAACTACAGAACAACAATAGATAAACAAACTACAGTAACAACAATAGATAAACAAACTACAGCAACAATAGATAAACAAACTACAGTAACAACAATAGATGAGATAAACAAGCTACAGAACAACAATAGATAAACAAACTACAGTAACAACAATAGATGAGATAAACAAACTACAGTAACAACAATAGATAAACAAACTACAGTAACAACAATAGATAAACAAACTACAGTAACAACAATAGATAAACAAACTACAGTAACAACAATAGATAAACAAACTACAGAACAACAACAGATGAGATAAACAAACTATAGAAACAACAATAGATGAGATAAACAAACTACAGTAACAACAATAGATGAGATAAACAAACTACAGTAACAACAATAGATGAGATAAACAAAGTACAGTAACAACAATAGATTAGATAAATAAACTACAGTTACAACAGATGAGATAAACAAACTACAGAAACAACAATAGATAAACAAACTACAGAACAACAATAGATAAACAAACTATAGAAACAACAATAGATAAACAAACTACAGAACAACAATAGATAAACAAACTATAGAAACAACAATAGATAAACAAACTACAGTAACAACAATAGATAAACAAACTACAGTAACAACAATAGATTAGATAAACAAACTACAATTACAACAATAGATGAGATAAACAAACTATAGAAACAACAATAGATGAGATAAACAAACTACAGTAACAACAATAGATAAACAAACAACAGTAACAACAATAGATGAGATAAACAAACTACAGTAACAACAATAGATAAACAAACTACAGTAATAACAATAGATGAGATAAACAAACTACAGTAACAACAATAGATAAACAAACTACAGTAACAACAATAGATAAACAAACTACAGTAACAACAATAGATACACAAACTACAGCAACAACAATAGATACACAAACTACAGTAACAACAATAGATAAACAAACTACAGTAACAACAATAGATAAACAAACTACAGTAACAACAATAGATGAGATAAACAAACTACAATTACAACAATAGATTAGATAAATAAACTACAGTAACAACAATAGATTAGATAAACAAACTACAGAACAACAATAGATAAACAAACTACAGTAACAACAATAGATTAGATAAACAAACAACAGTAACAACAATAGATGAGATAAACAAACTACAGTAACAACAATAGATAAACAAACTACAGTAACAACAATAGATTAGATAAACAAACTACAGTAACAACAATAGATAAACAAAGTACAGAACAACAATAGATAAACAAACTACAGTAACAACAATAGATTAGATAAATAAACTACAGTAACAACAATAGATAAACAAACTACAGTAACAACAATAGATAAACAAACTACAGTAACAACAATAGATTAGATAAACAAACTACAGTAACAACAATAGATGAGATAAACAAAGTACAGTAACAACAATAGATTAGATAAATAAACTAAAGTAACAACAATAGATAAACAAACTACAGTAACAACAATAGATTAGATAAACAAACTACAGTTACAACAGATGAGATAAACAAGCAAACACAGCAAATATACTAGATAAACATACAATAGTAACAACAACAATAAATGGGCAAAACAAACAAAACAAGAACAACATATCTTGAGAAACAAAAAATAAAATAATAGCAAAAACAATTGAGCTGAATAAGCAAAAACAGTTACAACAAATAACTAAAATACAAAAAGCTAAAACAGAAACAGTATACTAGTATCAGGAAAGCAAAACTATTCTAGCAGAAACAAATAAACAAAACCAACATTCTCAAACCAATCAAAACTTCTACTTACGTTCAATAATAAACCACATTGCTTGCACATTTGTATTACTTTCTTTTCCTGTTTTATTCATTTATTTATATATTTACTTATTTGTTATTTATTCATACGTTTTTATATAAACATATACATATGGTAATGCCGAATACTATAAAGGTCACTTATATATAGAGCCAGGTAACTTGTAGACGTATGATGGATGCATGTGCATATATTAAAAACTGTGATATTTAAAGAAGAAAGCAATACAGAATAGCTACGGCCATTACATTCATCAACATGCACGCGCAACGCAGATATGCGTCATAGAAAACCCGAGGGATTTCGAGGAAGATGACATGCTTTATAAAAAATCAATAGAGTGGTCAGACACGGCATTTGACCGTTTGTCTTTCACAATAATTCTCCGATTAGCTCAACGTGCCCGGCATGTTATTTTGTAGGCGAGGCTTGTGTGTGGTATTATAGAAACTGTATTGTTAGATAGTTACACGAAACTAAGGAGTAGGTTTTGCTTACCAATACAAAGATAGCCATGTTTGCAAATGGCTTATCAAGGTTTCTCAGCAAAGCAAAAATGGTTCAAACATCTTGAGACTTCCGCGGCATATATATTAAACAATAATAACAGGGGAAAGTCCTTGTGAAATTCTTGATAAATTACAATGTTTTAGACTAGATATCTTGTTTGATTGTTTGTTTGTTTATTTGTTTTGTTTGTTTGTTTGTTTGTTTATTTGTTTATTATTTTTTTAATATTGCATTTCAAGGAACCCCGTGTATTAGAATTCATTTCATTTGTAAAATTACGGCCAGCCCCGGGAGCTGTAATTATAAGACGTGTTCTACATCAATTTTCCGCCAAATCATGCGGAACAGCATACACGTTTTGTTGTCTATTGAAATAGACGTGAAATGGATGGCCAACTGAAACAGCTTTACAGCTTATTTTTACTGCGAGTATGTGTCAAGAATTAAAAGGATCAATTTATTTTTACTTATCGGTAATTACCGAAAAATGTTACATTTCTTCATGGGGAATACGTACACGTCATCAATTAGCAAAATGGAATGCCTACAAAGTAGACGTCTACATAATCAAATCGAAGTAAGAACCTCTATATCCTTACACTGTGAGCTAAAAATAAACCTGCCATAGTCCAATCTGGTGATGGAGAGGGATCTCTGGCGCTTTATTCACTACATGGCGAACAAGCTGGTCAGCTCTGTTTGTATCCGGACTACGTCCGCACGACCGGCCTTGAATTTAATGTGGCCCCGAGTAGCCATGACGTCAGCAAGCTCTTCATAAAGGAAGCAAGCAATAAATGTTCGTAACCAGAGACCGATTGGAGAAAAAGCGCTTCCGTGTTTTATGATAGGAAAGTGATAATATTTACGAGTTATCGTTAGTATCGGGTATGCTGTAGAGAATTGTCCACATGCAAATGGCTTTTACATGTGCTGCGAAATTTTATATCACATCCGGTTTGCTTTCGAAAAAGGCAATATATTTTCAATTTTCTTGGTCAAACCTTACCCGGCAGAAATAGCATGGACATGTTCGTCAACATGTAGTCACAGCCAGAAAGCGTTAATGATATTGCTACATGCATATTTTTCATAACAGGTTATTCAATATCAAACACTGTAAACAGTAATTAAGGCAATGCATTATGGGCAACGTCTTCTGAAAATGGCAGTAGTCGCAACATTGAACTCAGAAACAAGGAACTACAACGTAAAGTTTGATTCCATCTATTTAAAGGAATATGCCAAAAAAACATGTCGATTATTACACAACTGGCGTTAGAACAAATACCGTTAGAATTCTGACTGTCAATATTTATTTTGTTATTTCAAATATCGCTGAAGCAGCTCATTCAATCTTATAGTTGATCTTTAGAAGGATTTGACAGAAGTGACATATTGGATGATAATTTTTCGTTAACAATATCTCGCACGACGCCTTGATGAGTCGTAATTGTAGTTATGGAAGGTTTTAGCAAACAATATATGATTCAAATTGCTCTTCTTAGCATTGTGAAGCATTCCATAGCAGTTCTATGTATTGACATCCCGGATGTCCAACATTCGTTTATGTTACATTTCAAATGTTGTATACAGAAAACTAGTATTACCTTTGTAGTATGATTTATTCGACAGCAATGCTCGGAAAGTAATTGTGACGTCACTATACAAGGTCATTTTCATGGCAATAAATACCATGATACAAAGTTATTTTCGACGATCACTATTCGTCTCCTGCTGTTTAACGTAATAATCAGAAACCCCTACATTGAATAACATTCATGTATATATCTATTCATATATAAGAATATTTTTCTTATATTTTTATGAATGAGACCGGAGGAATTTGTCGGATGTTTTGATGATACTGAGCATTATCTGGGTCCGTTTGCGCAATTGTATCAGGCAGATCTGAACGTACTTGTTTAAGACGAACATCAAAGGTGTATATAATTAAACGGCCAGTTTAGACATCTGTATGTATTTGTGTGCTAATAAATGTCCGTGCATGTTTGCTGAGTCATGTAAACGCTCTACACTAGCCCGCGTGTAAGCCGGCATTTAGGGCTGAAAAATCCGGTCATATTACACGTGCGTCACATGACCCAGCTAATATCAAGACGGACTGGCACTCGTCCAGTTATTGCACGTGTGCTAAACTCTATCTAATCACGTGAACTTTTCAGGGTAAAAAAGAAAATAAATATAATTATGACATTGTCAAATTTTCCAATTTCATAAACATTTTCAGAGGCGATGCTATTATGACCTTGTGGCCTTTACTGTCGTGACTTCACCATGAAGTAAAAAATAATTAGTTATCATTACAAAATTATATTCGTTTAAAGAAAGGGGATAATAGGTAATGTTCTACTTTTGATTTCATTATAATTTGCTTTCATACAATGCACGTTGATAGAATTTCCCAAATATTCTTGGATCTGAAATTTTAGAAAGGGTATATGCTTTTTAAATCTTACTGAAGTATTGAATGATTTGCGTCACGTGACTTCCACGTGCAATGGTCAGATATATGATTATGGTGATATTTTAAGAGCAAATGTACTTAACCTTTTTAAATAAGGTGACAGCACCGAGTGTTTATATCTATTTATAATTTATGTATCATGCTATAAAACTGTATCAACAATATTTGCAAGTATAAATACTAATTATGCATCAATATATTTACTGTCAGATATCTAAATGCAATATGTTTCTATCATGTGTGACGATAGTTGTGTCCTGTATAATAATCAACGTGAACGACAACACCTGGTATAGCGTTAAATCTAAATAAAATATTCGGTCAAACTGTTTTAAATTATGCATGTATATTAGTCGTATGTCCGTCAGAACAAACTACATAAGTAAACTGTCGCTATCACCATCATAAAGTCATTGTTTGAATTTTTGTAACACCAAAAAAAAACGTTCTTATTCTGTGACGTCGATGATTGACCAATTGGGTCGACCCATTTCGTATTAATGAATATCAAAACGGTAAACGTCCTTGACATTGGGTTTCCTCTAATGTCGCCGTTGTAACCTTCCATGTCCTGTTTTATACAGAATGAAACAATATTACCTTCCATACCCTGTTTTATATAGAATTAAACAATGTTACCTTCCATACCCTGTTTTATATAGAATTAAACAATATTACCTTCCATGTCCTGTTTTATATAGAATTAAACAATGTTACCTTCCATGTCCTGTTTTATATAGAATTAAACAATGTTACCTTCCATGTCCTGTTTTATATAGAATTAAACAATGTTACCTTCCATGTCCTGTTTTATACAAAATTAAACAATGTTACCTTCCATGTCCTGTTTTATACAGAATTAAACAATGTTGAATTTGTTTGAATTATTGCTGTTCCTGATATTTTTGACCTTTTGTTAAAAAGTCTTAGAAGAAAAAATGCCATTTTACTCGATTTTACCATATCCACAATTGCGTAATTTAAGTGCATTATGGGATATCATTTTGTCACGTGATTGTCCTTTTTGCATCCAAATATTTATATTGCGAGTTACTTTTTTGTTATTACAAATTTGTTATTAACCAATAGGTCATTCCAAAGTTAATTCAGAAAAAATAGAAATCACTAAATATTTTCACGGATGAAAAAATTCAGCGTAATTACGCGAGAACCAGTATTTACTTTGCATTAACGTGGAGGCAGGTAATTCTTTATGGCAATGCGAGTGTATAGGTAAGAGACCTGTCACAAAGCTATAACAGCATGCAATGGACATTGCATTGAAAAACAATTGCGTCTTCTTGTTTGGATAATTCTTTATAAACTATTAGACGATCTTTGCATTGGACATGTTTATGGACGGAATTGCTATTTCTGCACCGAGCGCGCCTTTCTATCCGTTCTAAATGTGAAATCTCAAAACTATTTTATGAATCTCTCTTTGGAAGGAAGCACACATCATAACATACACTTCCAAAACGATATTGTGTTCCTACATTGGCGCCATCTTTGTTAAGAACACCACTGACTCCGCTGAAGCTATGGCAACGTTCTATGTTGAATTAGTTTAATGAATGACGTCTTATTAACCACTTATCTATACCTATACATAATAGCACGTGCGTTTGGTGCTTTCCGAGCATATATCACCATAGTAACAGAGTATCTCACAACACATACAAATAATTGACTATAAACTATCTATTTAAGGTCTGGCATATGCCCAAGCTACAATTTATCTGTGATGTTAAATTATGGAAATATATATTTGATTTTTATTGCTGACAGGAGGAAACATTTAAAATCGTTATATCTAGATGTGAAAACAAATTTCGTATCGGCATTGGATTATGGGAGTTTGCGGGACAATGTTGTTTTGCGCAACTTTGGACCTGGGTTGGATGTTACCGTTGTTTTATTGGTTGTGCACAGTGTAAACTATTTAAAATGCCAGTAAATTCCACCTGGGGCAGCAATGAGCCTGGAATCCGATAATCCCCCGGAAATATATGATGTCCGAACCGGCCAGCTGAACGAGGAGTGGGGGCGCGGGAGGGAAGATGTATATATATCAATGTAAACTTTACCCTAATCAGACCTGCAACAAATATAACTGGGACGACCAGCCATACAGCACTTGTTAGAGATTACGATGACCAAATAGTTTAATGATTTGTCAGCTTTAACGGTTTCATTTTCACCGATTTTATTTACTTTTCGCAAAAACCAACGATTTTATTTAATATGTATTCAATATACATTGATGTATATTCCCTATATATTGTTGAGAAAGATATCAAAATATATCACATTTTCGGCATATTTATGTCGTTTGAGTTGTAACAAAAACGAACATCAAGCTAGTGATGTTTACGCTCAGTTTATGCGTTCTGTATGTGATAACCATCATCGCCAGCAGCAGCCGGTTGAAGAACGTACCACGTGCTTTGGCCATTTTCGCTTCTGGTATCGTCCGCTTACCCTGCTTGACCTGACGATGACCCTCCCTTACCGTGATGCTCTGCTACAACTGCTCACAAACTCTATTAATTTTACATTCTATCATAATTAAATTTCTCTCACTGAAAAAAATAACATATTTAGTCCTGATACGGTCAGCGATAACCTGCCGACACTCCTTTATTCATGAAGTGTTTCTTTACAATGTCCAGTTTAACAGTCTAATGAAAGACACGCATGACTAATCATTTGGTGCATCGCGGTAATGCAGACAACCAATGAACTGCAAAACCAGTCAAATGTACATATCTCACTAATTAATTATTATGTTGAAGTAGGAATCGTGTATATTGTTTTTATTTAGCATTACAGGAATAAATATCAACATATTCTATTTATAGTGCCTTTTCTTTTATTTCCTAGGTGTATTAAAGTCAAAAACGAAGGGAAAGACAAAATGGTCAACAAACTAAACCGATGAGGGATTTCATAATACAATTTTAAGGTACAGTATTATCTACATTATTTACTTAGATACCCTGTAATACAGATTTACTTAGATACCTTGTAATACTGATTTACTTAGATACCCTGTAATACTGATTTACTTAAATACCCTTAGATACCCTGTAATACTGATTTACTTAGATACCCTTAGATACCCTGTAATACTGATTTACTTAGATACCCTTAGATACCCTGTAATACTGATTTACTTAGATACCCTGTAATACAGATTTACTTAGATACCCTGTAATACTGATTTACTTAGATACCTTGTAATACTGATTTACTTAGATACCCTGTAATACTGATTTACTTAGATACCCTGTAATACTGATTTTCTTAGATACCCTGTAATACTGATTTACTTAGTTACCCTTAGATACCCTGTAATACTGATTTACTTAGATACCCTGTAATACTGATTTACTTAGATACCCTGTACTACTGATTTACTTAGATACCCTTAGATACTCTGTAATACTGATTTACCTAGATACCCTGTAATACTGATTTACTTAGATACCCTGTAATACTGATTTACTTAGATACCCTGTAATACTGATTTACTTAGATACCCTGTAATACTGATTTACTTAGATACCCTGTAATACTGATTTACTTACATTGTAGATACCCTGTAATACAGATTTACTTAGATACCCTGTAATACTGATTTACTTAGATACCCTGTACAACTGATTTACTTAGATACCCTGTAATACTGATTTACTTAGATACCCTGTAATACTGATTTACTTAGATACCCTGTACTACTGATTTACTTAGATACCCTGTAATACTGATTTACTTAGATACCCTGTACAACTGATTTACTTAGATACCCTGTAATACTGATTTACTTAGATACCCTGTAATACAGATTTACTTAGATACCCTGTAATACCCTGTAATACTGATTTACTTAGATACTCTGTAATACTGATTTACTTAGATACCCTGTAATACTGATTTACTTAGATACCCTGTAATACAGATTTACTTAGATACCCTGTAATACTGATTTACTTAGATACCCTGTGATACTGATTTACTTAGATACCCTGTAATATTGATTTACTTAGATACCCTGTAATACTGATTTACTTAGATACCCTGTAATACTGATTTACTTAGATACCCTGTAATACTGATTTACTTAGATACCCTGTAATACTGATTTAATTAGATACCCTGTAATACAGATTTACTTAGATACCCTGTATACTGATTTACTTAGATACCCTGTAATACTGATTTACTTAGATACCCTTAGATACCCTGTAATACTGATTTACTTAGATACCCTTAGATACCCTGTAATACTGATTTACTTAGATACCCTGTAATACTGATTTACTTAGATACCCTGTATACTGATTTACTTAGATACCCTTAGATACCCTGTAATACTGATTTACTTAGATACCCTGTATACTGATTTACTGAGATACCCTGTATACTGATTTACTTAGATACCCTGTAATACTGATTTACTTAGATACCCTGTAATACTGATTTACTTAGATACCCTGTAATACTGATTTACTTAGATACCCTGTAATACTGATTTACTTAGATACCCTGTAATACAGATGTACGTACATTTTGTAGATACTCTGTACTTTTGATTTACTCAGATGATAAATATTGTATATGACTTACTTGGTTGAAATACATTGCTTTTAAGTATTACTTGCAAACAGTCTATTTCGCCTATCATTGGTACTATCTTTACCTCACTAGAAATTCTTGTCACGAAAATGAACCATATTGAAGGTGTTGTCATGGAAATGAACCATATTGAAGGTGTTGTCATGGAAATGAACCATTTTGAAGGTGTTGTCATGGAAATGAACCATATTGAAGGTGTTGTCATGGAAATGAACCATTTTGAAGGTGTTGTCATGGAAATGAACCATATTGAAGGTGTTGTCATGGAAATGAACCATATTGAAGGTGTTGTCGTAAGCCGTTATGGAAATGAATCATGTTGAAGATGTCGTAAACCGGAATGGCAATGAACCGTGTTGAAGGTGTCGTAAACCGGAATGGCAATGAACCATGTTGAAGGTGTCGTAAACCGGAATGGCAATGAACCATGTTGAAAGTGTCGTAAACCGGAATGGCAATGAACCATGTTGAAGGTGTCGTAAACCGGAATGGCAATGAACCATGTTGAAAGTGTCGTAAACCGGAATGGCAATGAACCATGTTGAAGGTGTCGTAAACCGGAATGGCAATGAACCATATTGAAGGTGTCGTAAACCGGAATGGCAATGAACCGTGTTGAAGGTGTCGTAAACCGGAATGGCAATGAACCATGTTGAAGGTGTCGTAAACCGGAATGGCAATGAACCATATTGAAGGTGTCGTAAACCGGAATGGCAATGAACCGTGTTGAAGGTGTCGTAAACCGGAATGGCAATGAACCGTGTTGAAGGTGTCGTAAACCGGAATGGCAATGAACCGTGTTGAAGGTGTCGTAAACCGGAATGGCAATGAACCATGTTGAAGGTGTCGTAAACCGGAATGTCGTAATACAACGAGCTAAGACTCGTTAAATATAATCTTATATGAAATAAAAAAACTTATCCAGGATCTAATATATTTAGATCTACAATATCATTATACGTCATACCATGCCAAGAAATTCCCGGATTAGGTTTCTGATTGGTCAATATGAAATGACGTGGCATTTGAGTTACAATGCACACATCGCACTAAATGTCACGAAGACATTTTCAACAACTGCACGAATCGATTTTATCGATCGTATCCAGGAGGTTAAGCTGCCGGACATCAGTTGACTCCTAACTGTAGTAAAACTACCCAACCAATGAGACCATTAAAACCCATTGATAAGGGGAGAGGCCTATCTTAAGTGAAAGTGACCTTTTTGAAAAAAACTTTTGTGAATTCTTGAACGTTGAATGGTTGATGCTGTCAGGTTTTAGACACACTGGTCATTTTATTTGGTCAGTGTTTGACAGGACTAGTTCATAGACGTGCCCTGATTATCATTTTACTGGTGAAAAATGTTATTACTAAAAACTCAACTGTCCGTCATAGCGATTGTTACTGAGTGAGTTCTTTGTTGTGCCCTTATTTGGTAAGCACATTTGGTCTTTGTTTTTTTTGAGTAAGAATAACACATTAGTGGTCAAAATCCCTAGCTAGGGATAATTATGTCGTCATCCTTTCTCATTGGTCATTCAAAGCTGTCAAATCTTCTGACAACGGAATGTCACGTGTCAGTAGATGACCATTGCTATTACGGTCTGTACAACACATGATTGTGAGTTTTATATTGTACGGGAGAAGATGATATTTAAATGGGTGTCATTATTGTCAGAGTTTGAGGTCACACATTTGGAAGATTATGAGAACCATTTCATTACTTTTTCTTTCAACCGCAACATCAAACATGGTCAAATTCTTGTGACGGGCTGTTTCCTGTATGTAGGTCACTTAAGTGAATCATCGTATCGTCTCTTCATTTTGAACCGTTGGTATTGCAAATTAATGTTCATGCATTTATTTCGACATCTTTGTCAGTAAGGTAAACAATGAAACTATTCCTAATAAATCCTGACATTTGACAGTATATAGTTATTATCAAACAAGTAAAAGACTTAATGTATGAAATAAATTCAGAACGAGACAGGAACCAACGGTCGCCAAATCTGTCCTTCACTCTTCAATCTTAAGAAATGACCATCTGAATTTGACAATGTGTAAAAATCATGCAACCATAGTGCAAATACGAAGCGAATCTATTGAGGGATTCTAAGATGTTAACAAGAAACCATCTACATTAAGGAATTAGCTTTAAAAAATGTTCTAGTAAAACCCCGTCACTACCCCACCCATGTACTAGTAACACCCGTCACCAACCCTCCCTTGTACTAGTAATACCCCGTCACCACCCCTCCCCTGTACTAGTAAAACCCCGTCACCACCACTCCCCTGTACTAGTAATACCCCGTCACCACCCCTCCCCTGTACTAGTAAAACCCCGTCACTACCCCACCCATGTACTAGTAACACCCGTCACCAACCCTCCCTTGTACTAGTAATACCCCGTCACCACCCCTCCCCTGTACTAGTAAAACCCCGTCACCACCACTCCCCTGTACTAGTAATACCCCGTCACCATCCCTCCCCTGTACTAGTAATACCCCGTCACCAGCCCTCCCCTGTACTAGTAATACCCCGTCACCAACCCTCCCCTGTACTAGTAATACCCCGTCACCACCCCTCCCCTGTACTAGTAATACCCCGTCACCACCCCTCCCCTGTACTAGTAATACCCCGTCACTACCCCTCCCCTGTATTAGTAATACCTCGTCACCACCCCTCCCCTGTACTAGTAATACCCCGTCACCACCCCTCCCCTATACTAGTAATACCCCGTCACCACCCCTCCCCTGTACTAGTAATACCACGTCACCACCCCTCTCCTGTACTAGTAATACCACGTCACCACCCCGCCCCTATACTAGCAATACCCCGTCACCACCCCTCCCCTGTACTAGTAATACCCCGTCTCCATCCCTCCCCTGTACTAGTAATACCTCATCACCCTCCCTCCCCTGAACTAGTAATACCTCGTCACCACCCCTCCCCTGTACTAGTAATACCCCGTCACCACCCCTCCCCTGTACTAGTAATACCCCGTCTCCATCCCTCCCCTGTACTAGTAATATCCCGTCACCACCCCTCCCCTGTACTAGTAATACCCGTCACCACCCCTCCCCTGTACTAGTAATACCCCGTCACCACCCCTCCCCTGTACTAGTAATACCCCGTCACTACCCCTCCCCTGTACTAGTAATACCCGTCACCCTCCCTCCCCTGTACTAGTAATACCCCGTCACCACCCCTCCCCTATACTAGTAATACCCCGTCACCACCCCTCCCCTGTACTAGTAATACCCGTCACCCTCCCTCCCCTGTACTAGTAATACCCCGTCACCACCCCTCCCCTGTACTAGTAATACCCCGTCACCATCCCTCCCCTGTACTAGTAATACCCCGTCACCACCCCTCCCCTCTACCAGTAATACCCCGTCACCACCCCTCCCCTGTACTAGTAATACCCCGTCACCATCCCTCCCCTGTACTAGTAATACCCCCGTCTCCATCCCTCCCCTGTAGCTAGTAATACCCCCGTCAACTACCCCTCCCCCTTACCTAGTAATACCCCGTCACCACCCTCCCATGGTCCCTGTACTAGTAATACCCCCGTCACCACCCCCTCCCCTGTACTAGTAATACCCCGTCACCACCCCTCCCCTGTACTAGTAATACCCCGTCACCACCCCTCCCCTGTACTAGTAATACCCCGTCACCACCCCTCCCCTGCACTGGTTATACATTTGAACTTCCCTCCAGTCGAATAACGGGTACTTTCCTCTCTGCTGATTGAAAAAATGTCAGTCTTATTTTTTTGTAATTACCTAAACGTGAAATATGAATCAATAGAAATAGTAAATGGTAAGTGAAATACGACGAAAACAAAGAACATAATAGCGACCTATCACAGCTGCCGACTCGTCCCAGAACAACTTCCTGTGAAGCCGTGTTTAACAAATATGGAATTCTAAAGAAAGGTATATGTAGCTTGTGTCCCCGGTTTTTAGTTCTATAAACTAAGGATATCAATAACACTTGAGGCTGTTCTATCCATCATGCCGACAGCCTCCCGGCGTGGAGAGTATTGTCACAGCCCCATGTTTAATTCAGCTGTTAGATTTTATACGTTGAACACACGACACTCTGACTATGTGAATCCTCGCTCGCGTGTGAGTTAGATAATAGAAATATTTAAATTAGGATCATCCCTGTCATTCATACAAATTCGTTGAGTTGCGTTTCGTTAAAGATTTTTTTTTTTTTTTACTGTTTGTTGACTATGATATGTCACATTCTCGTCAGTATTTTGATTATTGATTACTAAAACACAAAGGTCTGGTTGATTATTTATTGTTTCAAAACCCTAGTATTTATCTATCTTCTTTATTGATTTTACTCACTTTCTCTCCTTTGAATGAATAATGCATTGTTTTAGCAGTATGTAATTGGTTTTTGATACTCTTATATCAGTAATGGTTTGTACAGGTGGTTTTATTTTGAACATTCCTATAGCTTGCCCAAAGAAAACGGAGAGAAATCAAAAGGTTATGCCTATTACGGTCAAGCCAGGAGACAATAACATATTTTGATACGAAAATATTCTATATAAACTATAGCAATGAAAAACAAAACATGTGAGGACAATCAACCAGGTGAAAAAATTGGGTAAATTATCACGGATCATATCTATAAGTTACGGCGGTTATTATGATTATTGCTAAATCAATTATTCAGACACACTACACCAAAGCGAGTTTACTAATACCAGCGTACTAGCTATATACCACACTCGTTAAAGGAAGGAACAATTTTATTATTCATTTGGTCAACTGGTAAACATTTCGTTTTATTTATTAGAGTTGAAGCACACAAACATATTAAATAATTCATTACATGTGTTTGATTTGCTACACGTGGAATGGAAAATTCTATTCATGATCACAGAATGACATTGTCTCGACAGTCATTGACTAATAATTGAATATCAGGTAGAGATGTTGACGTTTATTGTTTTTTTGTGTTTTTTTTTTAAGTTGCCTCGCAAAGGTATCAATGCATATGACCATAGTTTACTAGTGCTGTTAACCATATAAACTGTTCTTCCTTTTAAATCGCTTCCTTTTAAACCCCCAACACACACCAACATACATCATCCCCACCTCCAACTTCCTCTTTTTCTTTTCTTTTTCTCTTTAGGGTTGTATTCCTTGAAGTAAAAATGCGTAATTTCGCTTTAACTACTTCTTTTCCATGTATATAAAACTTTGTCTTAATGAAAACAATCAACTTTATTTTTCAAAAAGTCTATTTCCTCAATTGTACATAATCTATTTTAATCACCCACAATCATCAACCAATAAACCAATCTTTGGGAATGTTTACATAAAGAGATGGACAACGACATAATTTACAGAGAAGGATGTGTATATAAGAAAACATCCCTGCAATATGTTGTATCATAGGTTATTGAAAGGAAATCATGTGACAAAATTCACAGAAAGACACTTTGAATACACAGTATAAACTTCCCGAGGGAATGGGGCTTCTTGGATTTCTAATTATGTCGTCAGATTAGGGACAATGGAAATAACACCTAAAGCTTGCCTGTCGTCAAATTAACAACGTGAATGTCATAGGGTATCACATAGTGAAAACTTTCAAGTCACCCTAAAAATATCTCGCCACAAATCAAATAATCTACAGCTATTTATTAATTTAGTACTTTCAGTTCCATTTAGATACACCTGTGCTTTTTTTTCTGTTGTGTCACGTTTTGCAATCAGGCATAAGACTCCCCCGAGAAAAATTTGTACATTTTTTATTCGTGTATCACTACGACAATCTGATAATGTGACGTCACACACTTTCGGTTTTGTTATAAAGAGTGTCAAAGGTAAATTGTAATGAGTTCATAATAATTATAGGTAGAGAACAAATAAAATGATGACAATGATGATCTGATAAGGTGACGTCATAAAACTTTCGGTTTTGTTATAATGAGTGTCAAGGTAAGTTGTAATGAGTTCAGTATAATGAAAAGTACAGAACAAATAGAATAATGATAATGATAATAAAAAATCAAACTGATCAGAAGAAACAGCGATTATGTGTGAGCTTATCGCTTCATGAAATAGTCATATTAACTTTATAACAGGTAAAGACTTTATTTCTGTAGATGACACTTGAGCCCGAGAAACTAATCTCATTGCTTATAGAGAATAGGTTATTTAATTATAGTGCACATATTACCTTTCAAAAATAGTCTTTCTACTCACAAAATATATGTATAATACTGGTGAACTCATTCATCTGGTAATGGAAACATGCAACTTTCATATTTCTGAAAAAATATTATTACATTCGATATTGTCATCTTTTATGAGAAAGAAACGTGACATTAGGCAAGCGTGATGGCTTATTAATTTCAGGTAGGTACCAAACGACATCAGATATGCATGATAACGCATAACGAATCGATTAACACTCCTCTGTTTTTCAAAAATGTATTGGTGCATGACACATTAACTTCATTAACATGCACACATGTATAATGTAAAAAATTATTACCTGTTTTGTAGTAGGTGGGGTTAGCTCGTATATTATGCGACGACATGGTTGATAACGTAAAACTCCAACTGCTTTTTATCAAAACACGTTTTCGTGTAACTAAATAATTAACAACATTCGCAAATTGGGGACTAAATAATTTACATTGTTGATACCTTCGTGACTGTAGAGACCATTCTGTATTGAACCGGGTACATTAGGGGATTCACACTTCTTATCTCCTAGCATTTCATTCATTAACATCCTGATGAAAACAGAGTTGGCAGAGGGATACCACACAAGCTTTATCTTACCTCATGACATAACGATCTGCTGTGTTATAGTGACAACGAAATCACCTTTGTTTTTGTAGGATTTCAAGGTAAGGCTATTATTTCTCAATTTGTCAAGACATATAGTTGATCTGAATTATGCCTACATTCAACTGATGTTTCCAATATGTGTAAGCTAAAGTAGTAAATATTTTTTGAGAAACAATATCAATTTCATCTTTGGAGAACAAATTGAGACATTAGATTTGTATATATATATTATATTTTGTATAAGAAATGAACAAACATTTCATCAATTTATTTACCTTTGTTTTTTTTGTTTTTTTTGCCATTTTCAATATTATTTTTAGGGTTGAGTAGGTTAAAGCAGAAAGTGCAAAAGTCTTTGAAAATCAAATAAGATGATATTTATAGAATACCATGTAATTTGCACTCGAAATCTCTAGAAAATTCCACATAGCAAGTTACTGTCAACAGCTTTGAAAATCAAATGAGAGTTTGTGTAATAAACCATCACCCATGTCTAGATACAATTCAACATGACATTCCACATTCAAAATGAAAAGCATTTAAAAGGATTTCTCTTTTTACACTTTGCTTGCTTTATCAGTTTCTGTTGGAATGTCATTCCTTATGATGAATACTAATGTATCAATTGACTTTTTTAACGATACAATATATAATCACCATTTCACAAAATTAAACCTATATAACCTCCTTTTTGTAAATGATAATATTCAGAGCAACAGATGGAATTTGAGAAAAACAAGGTTTTATTTTCAGCCAATCAGCAATAATTCATCTAAAAAAAACATGTATTGTACCTATACATTTATTGTTTGGCTATTTTTTTCATCTAAATTGGCAATATTGACTTTGTATTTGATTCAAGAAAATGAATTAATATTTAATCCTGGCGCTGCTATGCCACAATTGTCATAAACTTACTTTGAGGAAAACAGTTTTTTTATCAGCAACGCAACAAGGTACTTTACAAGTTTAAATAGATAAATAAAGTCTGAAAGCAAAATGGGTGCGACAACGATTTAGGAAGTTGTATTTTCCAACTAATGCATTAAACAGAAATCTTTTTAAAAAAAAACCACATCAGCAATGAGTTTGTTATAGAGCAATGTCTATCGGCGTGAGTCACTTGTAAACAAATCACTCCTGTACGGAAGGGCAAGTAGGTGCGTTTAAGGGATGGATTTGGTAATATGTTTTATTATGTTTGGGTAGCATTGTCATCTTTGATTGTTATTCAGCGTTAGATAAATGATTGAAATGCTCACTCACTCGAATAAATGTCTTCGTTCTACTTGGAAGGGAACAATTTATTTCCCGAAATTATAGCTCAAAACAAAGACACTATGTTTACATTTATTTATTTCATTATTTTTTTGTTTTTTTTTTGTTATTTTGTTTTGTTTTTGTTTTGTTTTTGTTTGTTTTTGTTTTTTTTTTATTTTTTCATTTAATTCAAATTTGTTAGTTCTTGATTCTGTTATATTTAAAAAGCGTTGATTAATTTGAAATTACACATGGATAAATCTAAGCATTATTCGGGAACGAAAAATCAAGGATTTCCTTTTGAGAAAAACAATGACGTAAATTCGATGTATGCTGATATGATATAGAGTCGTAGGTGTATAAAAACACTATTTAAACTGGCTTTAATGTAAAATTAATCATTCGTATAAAGTTTGACCTCAAGATAAAAAGGTGATATTAGTTTTTCATGTCGACTACTGATATTGAATGACATTTTGTGTATGCGTATGTGACCTTCATCCATTTTTAAAATGTACATTGAATGTTTACAAAGAGCTCCCCATTGATAAACAAGTATCAGTTCCATACTATCGAACTCTAACCTTATCTAAGTTTGGCCCGGGAATTTAGATACGCACACATACACATGTACAATGCGAGTCAATCCTAAATATTTACATATGTAGATATATAATTGACAGGCCACACCTCCTGCCTGGTACACATAACACTGTAGATGTTGTGTGACCTATTGACTAACCCCTCATGGTCCCTGTACCTACACCTCCGCCATGCCCGTAGATTTTCTCGTTTCCTCGGACACCATGCTTTAACGTGTCTAGAGGGTCTGGGCCACCAGATACAGTGGGTGTAACCCCTAGGTAAGTACCTATCTCACATGATCTCTCCTTCTTTCTTGTACCGAGAAATGTCCAATATAAAATAGACTATACACAGTGTGTGACCTGACCCACAGTGAACTTTTCCGCTTAGATGACCACATACGCTAACCTCGCCTTCTGACAGATTTAACTTGTTTACCATATGAAAAAGGTCTGTCAGTATGATAATTTTGTGCGCATTTTAATGAATGACACAGAATGGGTCATTTTCTATACATGGTCAAGATATGGAGTCTCTGCTGTGTTGTAGCCAGGGCTCTTCGCGCTGAGTGTAGGGGATATCCCTACACACGTACTCGAGGTCGTGTGCCACACGTTCCTAGCTTGTGTAAGCCTGGACCCGGCTTTGTATATATAACACTGTTTGCCCATGCCGACTGGTCTATTCCAGTTACATTCCCCGATATTATTCAACAAAATTACGACCGCATACTGTTGCGCAGGTTTTTTTCAGTTATTAGAACGAGGCTGTAGCCTGGTGCCCTCCCCTTCGCCGTGTGGCCTTACGCAACCTGGTCTGAACTGACCAATAGGGGCGGTGTTTGTGCACTTTAAAGTCATGAATGGAGAGAATGGACATGCCCCACAAACCGGCTGTGATGGTCTGATTGGTTAGTTAATTTGAGATTACGTGAAATGCCAAATGATGTGGATAAAGTTAGCTAGCGTCACCTAAGGTCATGGACAGGCTCACACGGCCGTTTGGGTATGTTGGGCAACGAAAATATTATTACATGTTCGGCAGGAAAACAAGTGCATTTCAAGGACAGCTGGACGACTTTCGTGTTAATTCTACAGAATGGTAATGTGTATTCCCACAAGGAACAATAGCCAGTTGATTTTGGTCTTTCATTTGAACCCGGTATGTATTTTAATGACTCATGTATATAACACTTTAGTATGTAGTGGAGAAGGGGACCATTGCTCAAAGGCCTTACTTTATGTAGTGAGTGGGGTACATACATAATACACGTGGGGGTTTGAGATGGCATCCGGGGCCTCGTGTCATGTAGTGTACAAAATTATCAACAAGTGTATTGTGTGTTATACTGAAGGCATGTTTAGAGTTTTGCCACCTTGTTGTGTGTGTGTGTATAAATATGTACACAGTACTGACCTGTTGTGTTATTCTTCACTTCATAATGAGCAACCATTACATAGTCATTACGTAGAAATCTATAAAAAGTCTGCTATAAATGTTATGAGAATTTGTTGTTTTGATGTGTTGTAGGTCAAATGTATAAGAAAGAAACAACTGTGAAATATAAGGGACCTACTTCATAGCTAAGGTTGAATCACATGAGATGGCTGAGAATGGTACAACGCATAGTAATACGGAGATACTACAAGCCAATAATCACAGTCGCCATAATGACGTCTTGGAGCACGGAGAGGCCATGCGCAATGGCCATATGCAAATCGCTATAAAACAGGAGTCGAAGTACAGTAGTTATTCCTCGGAGGATTCGGAAGATTCACCTTTAGACTTTTCGTGTAAAAAAAGAAAATTCGTGGAGCATGACACATCTGGAAGGGAATCTGTTCCG
Organism: Pecten maximus; assembly: GCF_902652985.1. Lineage (NCBI taxonomy): Eukaryota > Metazoa > Mollusca > Bivalvia > Pectinida > Pectinidae > Pecten > Pecten maximus. Next base: position 2,019,399 of record NC_047017.1, on the reverse strand, counting down.
TCTTCATCGTCTAATGCAGATTCCTCGAGTTTGGCGGACGGAAGGAAATCTTCCGATCCCGAGGATGGGATGTTATTCAATGGGATGTTACATAATCGGGATTTATCAGACAGACAGATTGAACCCGGGGAAATTAAGCACCCACCAGAAAGGTGTTCTCCAGGAACCACGGCGGCATTGGCAGGTATGATGTCAAACATTCATGCAGGCTTTATGTCCCCAACTCAGCTTCTAGGAGGTGTGTTTCCAAATAGCATGGTTGACCCTAGGGTGTCACAACATAATGGTTCGAGGCCATTCAAGGCCTATCCAAAAGACCCTCTTGCTATGTCAATGGGTGCATTTGGCCTTCCCCATGGTTTTTCTCCCTTTCAAGGAATGGATGCAAGTATGTTGCAGGCACTGAATATAAGTGGAGAAGAGTTTATGGAAATGTACAAAAAACAGTTGCAATCATTGAGAGACAGGGATAATAACGGCAGTAGGGGACTAAGCCACTATGAGTCTACCCCAAAGTCGTCCACCCATGCCTCTCCCCCATCGTCATCAGCCATTAGCTCAAACAATGACAGAATTTCCAATGGCAGCATGAACAGTAGTCCCAGCATAGGCAGCTCCCCACCATTGTTTTCCGTGCCTAGTTCAAGTATAGGTATGGACATAACAGCCTCAGGCAGAAAACGACCAAAAACTCTACCCGAGGAACAGAAGGATGAAGCTTACTGGGAAAGGAGAAGAAAGAACAACGATGCAGCAAAGAGGTCACGGGATGCTCGGAGAGCTAAAGAGGATCAGATTGCAATAAGAGCAGCTTTGTTGGAACAGGAAAATCTTAAACTTCGTGTAGAGGTAGCTGCTTTGAAAACTGAAACTGCAAAGCTCAGATGCATGCTATACAATAGCTGAATTCCTGGATTAAAACATTTTCTCTATGTGTATCTTGTTTTAACATAGACATCGATCTACCTCAAAACTTCTTACTCAGGTTACGTTTGTACATATTGTATCAACTCAGGTATGTGAATATATTTTGAAATTTATATTTACAAAACAATAAGCTCTTCTATATTGAAATGAATGTGAAACAAGCATTGTTATCAGAAATGCTTGAATTTTTATATAAAGTGTTATATTCTCCATCAATCATTGGTCTCTACGGACAACAGATATTGTTGACTATAAGGTTTTACTCACTTCCTTCCCCGTTTGTCCCAGGGGATAACGTTATTCATATGACATTTTTAAACAAGCACTGTATGAAGACTGTTCAGGAACATTTGTATTGCTCTTTTCCTGTTAAAAGAAACATTGATATTTACATGTTAGAATAACATTTTTGTGTGTTTTCATTGTGTAAATACATTTTGTTTTAGATTTGAATGTAATGTAGATTTTTATATGGACTATTTCAATCCATCACTGTTGATGTTAAATCAGATCATCATAACATTGAATACCCTCTAAGCTCCTTATATAATCAATGATGCATATCGTTGACTTCAATAACATGGGTAACGTATTGTACAAGGATTGTCCCTGGTCATTATACGATACCTTGTAGGAGTTATCAGGTGTATGATTCCACCAAATGAAAATCTGTTTGACATGAGCAATGAAGGATTGAAGGAGTCAAAACTATTTGGTAATCTCAGGGAGTTCTGATTACATCACTTAAATGCATGTCATGCAGTTCACGTATTCTTCTTAATCATTTTCAATTTTTAAACATATGTTCGAAAGAGATTAAGATTGAGAGATATATATTGAGAGAGATATTATTGAGAGAGAGAGAGAGAGAGAGAGAGAGAGAGAGAGAGAGAGAGAGAGAGAGAGAGAGAGACAGACAGAGACAGACAGACAGACAGACAGAGACAGAGACACAGACAGTCAGAGAGAGACACAGACAGACAGAGAGAGAGAGAGAGAAATGATTCGATTTTTCTTGCGATTGTTATAAAATGCATTCAAAGTGCTTAATGGAACAAGAATTTAGTATTAGCATGTAAGCAGGGAGTGAATGAATACATTTATATATTACTTTGATCGACATTTTTATGCATGCACAGTGCTACGTATTGCTTTGTAAGTTGTGTTGATTGTTTACCATTAATTACATTCTACCTCGACTAGTAATAAATTATAGTAATGTATGATGGAGCTGACGGGTACTTGAGCTGTGGTATTCTATATGTGTACATATACTCTATATATCTTATACAAAATGTACCTCAAAACTATTGCAAATGTTCGAACAATGCCGACTTGCTGTATATTCATCTTTAACCTATAAGTTAAGTTTGTGTCCACGTGATAACTACGCTACCAACTACCTCTTTTTGATACATGTTATAACTCGATGTTTCTATTTATATATTTGTCTTGTCAATATGTTTACACATATAGCCCTATTTTTAGATCATACAGATATTCGTACAAAGATTGACTTGATTCAGTCCCTTATAAAATGTAATTAAAGTTCGTTTCCATTTAATTCATACGCCAGAACAACTTAGATTATTTTATTGCTATATATTTGACACTTTAAAATTAAATCTTTTTTTTTCTGAGATCTCTAAATTTGTGCCAGTAAATAACTCTAAAGTTGTTACGGTAAATATAATTGTATTGAAATCTATCACTTGTCAACTGTTAAAAACAAATCAAAACAAGTATAATTTAAAAAAAAAATTAAACTTCTACTTCAACATTTCCCCCATATACAATGTTAATTTTATGATATTCATCTAATCCATATTCATTTGGCAGCTGATCAGAGCGGTGTCGTATGAGAAGATATACACTTATATTCTCAGACTTTTAATAGGACTGTAATATATGTATTTGAGTTATTTTGTTGATAGCTGATAGCTCTTTTAGAAATAAGATTCATAATTGAAAAAAAATGTTGCAAGTACAATCTATATTTGAACAAATCAAAGTCCAACTTAATTTCCCATGTCTTTGTCTATAAATGTTAGTATACAATTTAGTGTGTGTGTTTATATTTTTATTTTGTTTATTAACTACGCCTGTAAACACTTCTGATGCTACTGTCTTTTGGGGTGTTTACATCCAAAGGCCGGTATTTAGTCCTAAACCTTCTACCTCGTCCAGTTTATTTCTCAATTCAAAATGTTACTTTATAATTTACACTGTAAATGTGGTTTTGAAATCACGTTCAATGGTACGGGTTTGTTTCACAGAGATGTATAGCCATATCGATATCCCCCATGATGACCTTACTTGTATCACACAAATGTCAGGTATTTTTTACAAAAAATTAAATAAACATTTTTTTCTGTATATATTATTGCTTTTTATTATATCTGACCGAATTCTCTGTAGCTCTCTTCCGTGCAAAAGTTCAACGGGGTGTGCTGGACAAGAAAGTTCGTGAACCAAGATGGTGGATTGTTAAATATATTTGAGTGAGGTCACTTGATGTTTGCGGTCATAGGTTACGGTTTTGCACCACGAATCGACGTGGCTAGCCGGGGTAGCTTCACTGCAACTAGTAATTTTAATGGCCGGCCTTTGTATGGGAGGTCACGCGGTTATAGCGGCTTGTTGTCCGAGCCCTGACCCGTTCTTAGAATACACACTAGCAAATAACACTAACGTATAATGCAACATGCCTCGCCTGGCTTCTACATCCATCTATCACAGCTGTAGCTCTGCTTGGAGAGAGAATTTTACTTTTGCTGCATTGTTTAGGTGCGTTACATATCGTGCATGCTGGATGTTGGCAAGTTTCCAACGGAAAAATCGATAACAACGGTCAGCTCATCCACAGAAAGAAAAGTGAGTCCTTAACATTTTCTCGCTGACCAGCACGCAATTTCAGCCATCTTGACATTTTTTGTAACATGGTTAAGATGTAAGCTATTGATTGCAGTGTTGTCGATAACATATCGGTACAAAGTTAGGCAAGACGCCCCTTATGGATTTCATTGTTAATAGGTTTATATATAAAATGTGTATTCATGTCCTATATAAAGAGCTACACTATCAGTAGAAACACAAATAGCAGTACCACATTGAAAGGTCACTAGAGCAGTACAGTTAAGATAGGTTTACGTTTGGAAGTAAATGAGATTTTATTGTCATTTCAAACAGAAAATCAGAGCGATGAATTGACAAATTGTTTACGAAGCTGTATCCTCTTAACATTAGATAAGGTTTGAAAAATTACATATCTCTCTCTAAAGAAATGTTGATAAATTCTTTACGTTAAAATTGGATTATTATCTATAGAGTAAATACCCCGTTATGAGAAAGAAGACACCAAATACTATTTGCGAAATTTTCCGAAAGATTACATATTTTACCACGTATTTATGAAAAGTTCCGGAATTGCTTTTCTCAAGTATGATTCAACCGAACGTTAATACAGGAAAGGAAAGCTTATCACAATTCACGTTGTTCCGGCCCGGATTTCCCAATACATCCGTCATTTTATAACATAACTGCATCATCGTCATCTATAAATAACTATCGAGTGTTTTCTTAAATTCGTTTTCCCTTTAAAGCAATATTTCTGCATTTTTAAAATGCTATTCAATGCATATGATTAACTTACTTTTTACAAGTCAGAACAGTAACACGTACCACAGAATAAATAGCATTGATGACAGTTTAAATTACACTGCTTATATTAGTAATATTTTTGTTACATAAATAATATTTGATAATGCTCAGGTTAGCTCATTGCAATTTCAAAATTAAGCATGCGATGCTGCTTTATAATACTATTTATTTAACTTCAAATAAGCATAAGCTCACTAATAAAAGACATCGAAAGTCATCTGTCGTTAAAGATCGTAATTTATAAATAAAAGTATAAATGAAAATAAAATTAAAAAAAAACAGCAACTTTTTTTGTCTTTTCAAACATCTCATCCTGTATTGTGCGATGCATTTGGAAAATGAATACGTTTATAATATAATATACTTCCGGATATTAGTTTTGATATAAACAAAAATATCTATTAATTTTTACGACCATTCTTCCTTGTTTTTCCCTCAAATTATTAACTTTTTTTTCAGTTGGGAATGTCATTAGTAATTAACCGAAAGATAAATTAGGGATAGCGATCATAATTAGGAAACAAATCTCTGACACTCTTTGTTACTGACGACTTACAAATCATATATCACAATGGTTGTGCCTGTCAAATTAGAGGTCTCTTATTTATATTTGTTGCCTTTTTTCCTGCTGTGATATTTCCTAAACTATTATCAAAATTGTCTAATTGGTGTTTTATATAATTAAATGACGAATGACATAATGTTTAATAAATATCATTCCTTAGAAACCTAAATTTACAAATAAACCAACTTTCAAAATTTATACATAACAATATATAATGTTATGTATACATGGATTTGTTGTTAATTAAGAAATATTTATTCCATGTAATCAGTCAATTACTTACGTACCCACAATATCTTAGTTTTATTAAGTCAGATATTGCTCTCTCTAATTTGGAAGCAGATAAAGAATTGATTGAAATGAACATGCATGTAAACACCAATCAAAATATATATTAATTCAAATCCGAAGGTAATGATGTATTCGGCAAAATAAGATTGCGTAAAAATGCCAGTCATGTTGGTATTATTATGCCAACAACCAACATTGCCTTATATGATCACAATCGAGGAAAGAAATAAAAACAATAAATTGAATTAAAGTCAAACAACATTATCTTATGTTGCAAATTAATATGATTGACGACAACTATCACTTCCCTGTTTCTTTCCTAGAGAATATTTCAACAAGTCATCTTTACTATATATGTTAATTGAATGAATAACATAATAATGCTTCATAATGATTTCCTTAACATGAATATTTGCATCATTAATGTTTGTAGGATCAGCTTTTCTATGAATTTTATTCATCTAGAGAAGCCATTATGACGTTCTATACTTTATGTTAGATTGATTAACAACACTAGGTAGAATCGCATAAACAATGATGCCAAAATAGCCTTTACTGCATTTCTTTACTTTTCAGAAATATAAAATTACATATCTAGTATCTTAACACACCAGACACTTATTTGTGCTGAAATTAAGCCGACATACGTTTTCAAAATGTGTATTTTTTCGGGTTTTTTTTTCAAGATTGCATTTTTTTTTTAATTTTAAAACTTTCACTATTAAGCCGAATATTTTTTATTTTTCTTGGTTTCTTAAGAATTACTAGAATATGTTGTATGCACGGAACCATAACATAAAACATAAAATAAATCGCTATTTATGAGGAAAGTACACGCCATTCTTTTTGTCTTATTGCTCCATATCATAAATTATATATTCAAATAAATTCTGATAATTTAGTCTACTCTACACAATTCTATGAAAATCCACTTTCATATGTGGACTTTTCTAGCCAATTAAATGAGACTTTACAAACGGCGGCGTCATAATTTTCTTTTTGGGCTGATTACATAAATTTGTAAGATTATGAAAATGCTTCTTAAAAACAAAATTAGGTATGTTAATACCTGTTATATACTAATTAGTGATATATGTCATACAACATTTGTTGATATATATATATATAGTATAAGACTTGTTTATATGTTATATACCACTAGTTGATATATATAATATACCACTCATTGATATATGATATAAAAACTTGTTGATAAACATACGACATATCATTTAATGATATATGTTAAAAACATATTATATAACAACATGGCTTAATTTTATATAACGCTTTCTGATACATTTTGTATTATAATGTGGTCTTATGTTATATAACACTTTTTGAAATATATATATATATATATATTATATAACAACGTGGCTTTATTCTTAATAACAATTTCAGATATAAATTATATATAAAAAAAATGTGGTTCTATTTTATAAAACGCTTGCTGATATATATTATATAACACTATGGCTGTATCTTATATAACACTTTCTGATGTTTATGATAAATACACTTGCGGTTTACATTATACAACGTCTGCTTATTTATATAAAACTTTGTGATATATATGATAAAGACAGTCGCCGCTTTAGTTTATACAATACTTGATGATTATTATATAACATCGTGGCTTTATTTCTATAACACTTTCTGATATATATTACATAACACTGACTAAATAATAAATAACACTTCCTGATATATATGATAAATACACTTGCGATTCATATTATATAACGCTTGCTAATTTATTGTATATAACAACATGGCTTTATTTTATATAACACTTTCTGATAAATATGATAAAGCCAATTGCAGCTATAGTTTATATAACACTTGTTGACATTATTATATAACATATATCGTGGCTTTTTTTATATAACACTTTTTGATATGTATTGTATAACAATGTGGCTTTATATTATATAACACTTTCTGATGGTATATATGATAAATACAGTTTCGGTTTATATTATATAACACTTGCTAATATATATTATATAACAATGTGGCTTTATATTATATAACACTTTCTGATGGTATATATGATAAATACAGTTGCGGTTTATATTATATAACACTTGCTAATCTATATTATATAACAATGTGACTTTATTTCATAAAACACTGGCTGATGTATATTATATAACAATGCGGATTTATTTTATATAACACTCTTTGATATATATATAATTATATTACAGTCATGGCTTTATTTATCGCTTTCTGGTGTATGATGACCGACTTGTTTACTTCTATCTTTCTTTTCCGAAAATAGTTATTGCCGTAAGGGACAACCACCGCCATATATTTATATAATAAAATAAAGCCAAACACGCAATAACGCAGATGACCAGTACACCAGGCCGTTATGCCAGGCCATGTGGCCAAAACAAACAAGGTCACAAGAATAGTTTTCATATGAGGTGTATGTGCCCTCAGGTCACGACGGTCAGATATGCGTCCGAATGATATAGAGGTCACCAGGATTAGGCCACTGGTCAAGTGGTCACTATATATTTGAAGCTGGTAAGTCTGGATGACAGCAAGAGCCCTTGGATATAGTGTAATACACATCACATGCCTTTAGGCGTGAACTAGAAGACTGACAATGTCGGCTAAATAATACTGATATCCACATACATGTTCTTAAATTGTAAAGCTGGTATTGCTTCGCGGCATCCATGTTGACATATATAGAGGATATTGAATAGTTTCCATTTGAATATAACATGTATTTCTCAAGTATGACAGAATATCTATATCTTCACGAGTGCGAAGCCCAAGTGAAAAAAAAACGAAAAATGCTGTCATACGAGTTGTATATTTGCTATATTTAACGGTAAACCGTTTATTTTAATTTTAAATTGCATATTATGCTAAAACAACAAAATTAATAACATCTAAAAATGAAAAGTATCAAAAAGTACGAGAATAAGTAACATAATTCATGACGTCGTCTCTTTGTGACGTTACTTCATGTCAACTTGACGGCGCCATCTTAAATTTTTCAGCTGTTATCGGAAAATCTGTGGATGAAAAGTTAATGTCAAGCGAGTATTTTGTCAAAAAACTAGTCTGAATATTTCAAAAATACAGAAAACACAATTATCCATGTTCGATTCGACTGGAAATAATGGCAAATTTCAATGAGGTGAATGCAAAGGTTAGCTCTGAATGGTCAAAAACAACAAACTTATATTTTAGATGCAAATCTGATATTTTTACTGCAAAATCTCACCGCTGCAGTGAAAATATACGTTTTATCAGTTTGAAAAATTTCCATATTTGTCACTGGCAAAAATGCAATAACCCCTTATTTCAAAAATTCAATAGATAGATATATTTCACTATTAATCATGACATTACAATAATGTTATTTAAAATATACAAAACAACACAATTCACACCCAGCCTAAAACATCATTTTTCCGAAAATATATTTTCTCATCATTTTACAGCAGTATTTATTCTGATGTTCTGTGATAATAATGCTTAATCTCCAAACATGGGGTTGACAATGTTGTTATCAATAAATTATGAAAGAATGATGTCAAAGGAGCATGCAAATATAACGCAATAAATTAAGATGACTTACCTAGATATATAAATACATTACCATTTCAAAAATATATAAAGAATAAAAGTACGGATTTAGAAAGAAAGTTACAAACGTCGTTCAAAACTGAATGCCAATAATATCGAAATAAGAAAAACTTGTGTCCACATGATGTGGAATAAAGAAGAAGACTACCATAAACAATGGCTAATTAACTAGCGGCTTTCACTCTGTGCTGGACTCTTCGGGTTTTCTTATAAAGTTCAGCTCGTACGTCGTCCGTCATGCATCTCACACAATGCAGATTTCGATTACTTCTCAGAATCTCCTGATTCAATTTATTTTAAATTTTGAAATCTTTTGTGACCTTATGTCTACCAAACTACTAAGTAATTATATATTGGTCCTCAACTCCATGCAATTAAGAAAAGCGCGTTGATGGAGGGGGCTAGATTTTACTATTGTTTGTACAAGAACATTATTTGAGGTGAATATAATTGGCGATGTACTGAGTTTCTACAATGTCATATAATCCAGTATATCAATATGTTATTTTCAATCAAGTCAAACATCAAGGTATGCTGAAAATAAGCATGTAAAATGGATTTTGGATATATTAAACAAAACTTTAAAACATGACATTGGAACCAACAGATATTTACACCATTTCTCAAAAACTATACATTGATGACACAGGATGCTGAAACACTGTTCCTAGTATATAATTTTCGAAGAACCAGATGTATAAACAATTGCTATAAAACATGACATTGGAACAATCAGAAATAAGCAACTTCTAGAATACATGACATTGCCAGAACTAAAAATATACCACGACTACAAAACAAGACATAGTTAAAGTACTACATACATAGAACACTACATCAAACAATTACATTGACAGCATCAGATATATACACCACTACTGTCAATCAAGATTTTGGTAGCACCTGTGAGATAATATGGCTTTCGTACCTCCAGTTATATCATCCATTACCGCAAGACATGGCCTCCGGTTATATCATCCATTACCCTTAGACATGACATTGGTACTTCCAGGTATATAATCCACTAATATAAGACATGACATTGGTATAATCGACTACCCTAAGACATAACATTGGTGTATTCTACTGTTATCACAGATGGCATTGGTCTAATCCACTACTATAAGACATGCCATTGGTATAATCGACTACCCTTAGACATAACATTGGTGTATTCTACTGTTATCAGAGATGACATTGGTCTAATCCACTACTATAAGACATGACATTGGTTCCAACAGGTATATAACCCACTATTCTAAGACATGACATTGGTATAATCCACTACTATAAGACATGACATTGGTCTAATCCACTACTATAAGACATGACATTGGTTCCACCAGGTATATAACCAACTATTCGAAGACATGACATTGGTATATTCCACTACAATCAGTGATGACATTGGTATAACTCACTACTATCAGACTTAACATTTGTATAATCCACTACTATAGGACATGACCTTGGTATATAATCCATTGATATAAGACATTTGTAGACCTTTGCATGTCTCCCATTACTATAAGACAATGCCTTGGTACCACCAGTTTATAATTGAATTGGGTTGGGTGTTGTTGTTTTTTTTTTGTTTTTGTTTTTTTTTTCTTGGGAATTAAGTTATTTGGTCTCCTGGTACGAAGTAATGATGGTATACACCAACAACTTAATCGTTGATGTATATCACTGAAATCAAGGACAGAAAACGAAGATCAACTTAATGTTATTTGGCGTTACAGAACAGAACACAAGGGCAGCAAAAGGATTGAAGTGGATACCAAAGTATTGAAAGAAAAGCTATATGTGGGGACAAAATAGAAGTGAAATCAGGCCACAAAATGCTACAATGGTACCAGATCACATAAAAAGAACAGGGGAAAAGTCGTCCTATTTCCTCATGCTTCACGTCACTGGAATCTTAGACCGACAGAAAGATCAAAGGATTTAGATTCCTATCCGCCAAACAGATTAGAAACAATATAAGAAAACGTGAAAGAGGAACTTAAAACAGAAACTCTAAGATAAAACACCTAGTAAAGATAATGAAAAAGAGATATCTACAGGGTACATGGTCGCCATGAATTAGAAAATACGCTTTCCTACACACAGACACTAACGGATTGCGTACAGAACTTGTTGTTAACATTTGCATAATCCAAAGATATATGTATATATATATGTACAAATAAATATACAAAAAAAAAGATATGGTAAAAAATTTTAACAGGTTAAACGTCTAATAAATGCTACTAAACACTTGCTAACGGTTATGAAAAGGAAATCTGGTCATTAAAGTCCCCTTAACGTAATAGAGAGGTCAGGGCAACCATCTTTGTCAGGATCCTGACCAGACCTGATCTGATCGGTCAATTCGAAAAATAGAATGTATGCGAGGTACTTATAAATATTAGCCAACCAAATGATATGATCAATACCCCTGACTTACGGTTGTATTTAAAAAGCAAATCCAAGCGTAGAAACACTACAGCGCTCAGGTGTAACGTTGAAAATTGACCATATTTGAAAATGGAAACGGGATCAGATTTCAATATTGAATATGGAGCCAGAGTACCATTGAAAACGGATCACGTCTCTGGAAAATGACAGTTTAAGAGGTCAATATCCAACGGTTGGTTTGTTGAAAATTGACCGTTGACTATTTTCACTGACCAACTCCACTTGACCTCACTAACTGGACCCAACAACTGGACCCAATTAGCTGAACCCCACTAACTTAACTGATATTCCAGTCTCATGAAACACGCCTCGACCATCCCGACTTCAGCCCTTTTGGTTTGGGGTTCGAGTCCCCACTCAATATGAAATTCTAAGTAATGTCAAACTTATCTTTACGATAAAAAAAATCATCGATAATGGAAATCGTGTATCAAACCATTTACAATTGAGTACATAATATATGTTGTTTGTACGGAGTCAAACATTACTTTCTCCCGAATGCAAGAAGTCATTCCATACATAAAGGGGTTACCCGAAACCGCCAGAGGAGATGTCGCGACAATGACATCGCAACAGTCAAGATACCCCAAAAGTCTCTCCCAGTACATTTTCAGGATACAACATCCAAAGATGAATTCGCGGAATTTGTATATAAGGTCGAGTGCAACTTTGGCGAGTCATATATCGGTGAAACAAGGAGAAGATTTGGAGTCCGTCTTCGAGAAAAACAGAAAGATGTAAAAAAAAAAAAAAAAAAAAAGGTAGGATATTTACAAATTCAAAAGAGAAATAGAGTCCCAAATCAATGAATTGACAATCAGAGATCATTCTGTACAACAAAATCATGTCGCTGACTGGGAAAATTCCAAAGTGATTGACAGAGAGAACAATATTTTTCTAGTGGCAGGATGAAGGAAGACATCTGGATCCACCGCAGCTAGTCAGTTCTGAAGCGAGACGAAGGGACCTATAGACTTTCTCACTTATATGACCATGTTAGGAACAAAAACCGTAGCCTTATCGACTTCAAGACATGGTAGCCGAATCGACTTGCACACTCTTTGCCACCTGTGTGTACATATATTATAGGGTAGATGAGAAAGGCCTGTTGATTTGTTTACAATCTCGTACACTTAACACCTCAGCGCACATACTCTGCACTGGTCATTTGTCTGATGAAGGTGACACAGCGTAGTCACCGAATTGTTTTATTGGTTGTGATATACAAAAGTCTAGTTAGACGAGATATTGATCTGATTTCAACATGTAAAGCTAGCAATGCAAAGAAGAAAGACCTGTTGACATTAAAAAAATGTACGGCTCTAGAAAACTATTGATTTTAAAAGTATTTCTCTAATATATTGTCAAAGTGTGGTATTAGTTGTTTGGACGTGAACGACAACTGGAGCATACAACACAGCAATATTTCTGTTTGTAGATACTGACAAACATAGAAACCGCCATCAGCTAAACTTAGGAGTGTCCATGAGCGTTATACGAAGGGCCCGTTGTAATGCAATGGATACCCTATTTTATGTGGGGCCAAACAGCTTGCATACAGTAGTTGAGCAAGATGGTTTTGAAAAGCGATTGTGGTAAAAGTCTTCCTACTGACTATGATGGAATAAAAATCGGCAGCTTGATGTAAATATTTTTGAGTCTGAGTCAGAGGGGCATGTGGCCTTTTGGCTAGGTCAAACCAGGGTCTGCTCGTGTTGCGTTCGTAAAACACTACAATTGGCAGGTTAAACCCGAATCACGCATATAAAATATTCTGGTAACTATAACATTTATGTCATTGTCATTTTGCCTGATGGAACAACAACTCATCTCATCTCATCTCATCTCATATCATCTCATCCCATCTCATCCCATCCCAACCCTCCCATCCCATCCCCTCCCATCCCACGCCATCCCACCCAACCTTCCCTCCATTAGATGTGTACATACATACAAGTATATGTATATACTTCACAGTAAACATTGATTGAAGATGAACAATAAATGCATCTAAATTTTGTGTACAGCATCTATGGAAATGGTTCAAGTTCAAGTTCAAGTTCATTTATTACGTTAAGTCTTACGACTCATCAGTGTAAACATATGTATACAGGATATTTACATATATACAAAATGTTAAATTGGTAGATTCTATATTTTGCATATGTAATGCGGTTAGTTTTTTTGATGTTTAACAACTTATCAACAGATCTCATAAAAGCATGATGTGAGTAAATGAGGAAAATTCATTATTACGATACATACTCGTCTAAGTTAATAAAAAACTATTAGTATTGTATTTTAAAAAGAAAAACATTAAATCTCACGGAAACAAGCTAACTTTATCTCACGGAAATATGATAACAACCACACTACATCTCACGGAAATGTTATAACAACCACACTACATCTCAAGGAAATGTTATAACAACCACACTACATCTCACGAAAATGTTATAACAACCACACTACATCTCACGGAAATGTTATAACAACCACACTACATCTCACGGACATGTTATAACAACCACACTACATCTCACGGAAATGTTATAACAACCACACTACATCTCACGGAAATGTTATAACAACCACACTACATCTCACGGAAATGTTATAACAACCACACTACATCTCACGGAAATGTTATAACAACCACACTACATCTCACGGAAATGTTATAACAACCACACTACATCTCACGGAAATATGATAACAACCTCACTACATTTCACGGAAATGTTATTACAACCACACTACATCTCACGGAAACAACCACACTACATATCACTGACATGTTATAACAACCACACTACATCTCACGGAAACAACCACATTACATCTCAAGGACATGTTATAACAACCACGCTACATCTCACGGGAATATGATAACAAACACATTACATCTCACGGAAATGTTATAACAACCACACTACATCTCACGGAAATGCTATAACAACCACACTACATCTCACGGAAATGTTATAACAACCACACTACATCTCACGGACATGTTATAACAACCACACTACATCTCACGGAAATGTTATAACAACCACACTACATCTCACGGAAATGTTATAACAACCACACTACATCTCACGGACATGATATAACAACCACACTACATCTCACGGACATGTTATAACAACCACACTACATCTCACGGAAATGTTATAACCACACTACATCTCACGGAAATGTTAAAACAACCACACTACATCTCACGGACATGTTATGACAACCACACTACATCTCACGGACATGTTATAACAACCACACTACATCTCACGGAAACAACAACACTACATCTCACGGAAACAACCACACTACATCTCACGGAAACAACCACACTACATCTCACGGACATGTTATAACAACCACACTACATCTCACGGAAACAACAACACTACATCTCACGGAAACAACCACACTACATCTCACGGACATTTTATCACAACCACACTACATCTCACGGACATGTTATAACAACCACACTACATCTCACGGAAATGTTATAACAACCACACTACATCTCACGGAAATATGATAACAACCACACTACATCTCACGGAAATGTTATAACAACCACACTACATCTCACGGAAATGTTATAACAACCACACTACATCTCACGGAAATGTTATAACAACCACACTACATCTCACGGAAATGTATAACAACCACACTACATCTCACGGACATGTTATAACAACCACACTACATCTCACGGACATGTTATAACAACCACACTACATCTCACGGACATGTTATAACAACCACACTACATCTCACGGACATGTTATAACAACCACACTACATCTCACGGAAATGTTATAACAACCACACTACATCTCACGGAAATATTATAACAACCACACTACATCTCACGGAAATGTTATAACAACCACACTACATCTCACGGACATGTTATAACAACCACACTACATCTCACGGACATGTTATAACAACCACACTACATCTCACGGAAATGTTATAACAACCACCTTACATCTCACGGACATGTTATAACAACCACACTACATCTCACGGAAATGTTATAACAACCACACTACATCTCACGGAAATATGATAACAACCACACTACATCTCACGGAAATGTTATAACAACCACACTACATCTCACGGAAACAACCACACTACATCTCACGGACATGTTATAACAACCACACTACATCTCGTGGAAATATGATAACAACCACACTACATCTCACGGACATGTTATAATAACCACACTTCATCTCACGGACATGTTATAACCACACTACATCTCACGGAAATGTTAAAACAACCACACTACATCTCACGGACATGTTATGACAACCACACTACATCTCACGGACATGTTATAACAACCACACTACATCTCACGGAAACAACAACACTACATCTCACGGAAACAACCACACTACATCTCACGGAAACAACCACACTACATCTCACGGAAATGTTATAACAACCACACTACATCTCACCGAAATATGATAACAACCACACTACATCTCACGGAAATGTTATAACAACCACACTACATCTCACGGAAACAACCACACTACATCTCACGGACATGTTATAACAACCACACTACATCTCGTGGAAATATGATAACAACCACACTACATCTCACGGAAATGTTATAACAACCACACTACATCTCACGGACATGTTATAACAACCACACTACATCTCACGGAAATGTTATAACAACCACACTACATCTCACGGAAATATGATAACAACCACACTACATCTCACGGAAATGTTATAACAACCACACTACATCTCACGGACATGTTATAACAACCACACTACATCTCGTGGAAATATGATAACAACCACACTACATCTCACGGAAATGTTATAACAACCACACTACATCTCGTGGAAATATGATAACAACCACACTACATCTCACGGAAATGTTATAACAACCACACTACATCTCACGGACATGTTATAACAACCACACTACATCTCACGGACATGTTATAACAACCACACTACATCTCACGGAAATGTTATAACAACCACACTACATCTCACGGAAATATGATAACAACCACACTACATCTCACGGACATGTTATAACAACCACACTACATCTCACGGAAACAACAACACTACATCTCACGGAAACAACCACACTACATCTCACGGACATTTTATCACAACCACACTACATCTCACGGACATGTTATAACAACCACACTACATCTCACGGAAATGTTATAACAACCACACTACATCTCACGGAAATATGATAACAACCACACTACATCTCACGGAAATGTTATAACAACCACACTACATCTCACGGAAATGTTATAACAACCACACTACATCTCACGGAAATGTCATAACAACCACACTACATCTCACGGAAATGTTATAACAACCACACTACATCTCACGGACATGTTATAACAACCACACTACATCTCACGGACATGTTATAACAACCACACTACATCTCACGGAAATGTTATAACAACCACACTACATCTCACGGAATGTTATAACAACCACACTACATCTCACGGACATGTTATAACAACCACACTACATCTCACGGACATGTTATAACAACCACACTACATCTCACGGAAATGTTATAACAACCACACTACATCTCACGGAAATGTTATAACAACCACACTACATCTCACGGACATGTTATAACAACCACACTACATCTAAAGGACATGTTATAACAACCACACTACATCTCACGGAAATGTTATAACAACCACACTACATCTCACGGAAATGTTATAACAACCACACTACATCTCACGGAAATGTTATAACAACCACACTACATCTCACGGACATGTTATAACAACCACACTACATCTCACGGAAATGTTATAACAACCACACTACATCTCACGGACATGTTATAACAACCACACTACATCTCACGGACATGTTATAACAACCACACTACATCTCACGGAAATGTTATAACAACCACACTACATCTCACGGAAATGTTATAACAACCACACTACATCTCACGGACATGTTATAACAACCACACTACATCTCACGGAAATGTTATAACAACCACACTACATCTCACGGACATGTTATAACAACCACACTACATCTCACGGACATGTTATAACAACCACACTACATCTCACGGAAATGTTATAACAACCACACTACATCTCACGGAAATGTTATAACAACCACACTACATCTCACGGTAATGTTATAACAACCACACTACATCTCACGGAAATGTTATAACAACCACACTACATCTCACGGACATGTTATAACAACCACACTACATCTCACGGACATGTTATAACAACCACACTACATCTCACGGACATGTTATAACAACCACACTACATCTCACGGAAATGTTATAACAACCACACTACATCTCAAGGACATGTTATAACAACCACACTACATCTCACGGACATGTTATAACAACCACACTACATCTCATGGTAATGTTATAACAACCACACTAGATCTCACGGAAATGTTATAACAAACACACTACATCTCACGGAAATGTTATAACAACCACACTACATCTCACGGACATGTTATAACAACCACACTACATCTCATGGTAATGTTATAACAACCACACTAGATCTCACGGAAATGTTATAACAACCACACTACATCTCACGGAAATGTTATAACAACCACACTACATCTCACGGAAATGTTATAACAACCACACTACATCTCACGGAAATGTTATAACAACCACACTACATCTCCCGGAAATGTAATAACAACCACACTACATCTCACGGAAATGTTATAACAACCACACTACATCTCACGGACATGTTATAACAACCACACTACATCTCACGGAAATGTTATAACAACCACACTACATCTCACGGACATGTTATAACCACACTACATCTCACGGACATGTTATAACAACCACACTACATCTCACGGAAATGTTATAACAACCACACTACATCTCACGGAAACAACCACACTACATCTCACGGAAATGTTATAACAACCACACTACATCTCACGGAAATGTTATAACAACCACACCACATCTCACGGACATGTTATAACAACCACACTACATCTCACGGAAATGTTATAACAACCACACCACATCACACGGACATGTTATAACAACCACACTACATCTCACGGAAATGTTATAACAACCACACTACATCTCACGGAAATGTTATAACAACCACATTACATCTCACGGAAATGTTATAACAACCACACTACATCTCACGGACATGTTATAACCACACTACATCTCACGGAAATGTTATAACAACCACATTACATCTCACGAAATATTATACCAACCACACTACATCTCACGGACATGTCATAACAACCACACTACATCACACGGACATGTTATAACAACCACACTACATCTCACTTATAATAACATAATTGTAAAGTATTAAGTTGTGAGAGTCAATACTGTTCTTGTGGGATATATCATTATGTTCTGATATGTGAAAATTAGCGTTTAAGACTTTCTTAATCTCTGTTGATCTCCATGACTCATATAATTTCAAAATCTCATCTATACTCGCAACTGATCTACTGATGAAAGGGGTTAAGAACTGTGTATGTAACTACAGTTTACAAATCAAAATGAAGAATTTAGAAGTAAATACTTTCATGTATGTAATGAGGTACATGTAAGTTCTAGTTTGTTTATACACGCTTCAAATCCTCCACAAACATATCTCGAGTGCCACTGAAGTGGTGCAAACACCCTACCAGTCAGATGATACAGTTTAGTGCCCTGGTCACGTGATAGTTGAGCTGTTTTTTATCCAGATCCTACCAATGATGTAAGATAATACTAAATACAATATGGCCTGGGCCAAGCCCACAACGTTTCCGGTACGGTTGAGCGAGGACACAGCTCCCATAAAACGGGCACTGACCTTTCTGTTTTTTTCATAAACTCGATATGAGTTTTAACATGTTTACTTCTAACAATTAACTTGGAATAGCGTAACCGACAATTACTTTGTCACACTACCGGGTCATCCGGGCCACTGTGTGACCAAGGTGACGGCTACATCCGGTCCAGTCTCCTCTGGCCCCTGTAAGGTCCTGTCATTCACACATTACAGTTGACAGGCCTACACAGCCAAGTTCATTTTAACACCATTACGCTGGAGTTGAATTTCAGTTTTAGGTGTTAATAAGAAACGATCTATCATTATTACGACAATCCTCTTTTGTCCCACGTGCTGTAATATAAAAATCTCATAATAAATAAATGATGTTTCTATTATTCATGATGATAAAGTAAGGCTGCTGCCTCGATTTGCCCACGCCCAGATATGATGCGTGGATAATTGTGGCCAGTATTCTTTCCGTTTACTGTTAATTCTATTGACTATGCATTTCTATGACGAAATTAATTTCTTAGTCGTTGTCTTGTATTACACGATTCCAGAAATAGTACACTCCCTCTGCTACGTAACCAATATCATATTTCATAAATCAGCTATTCATTTGAGATTTCTTGTGATTTTTTTTCCCATTAAGTTTCCTTTTAACTCGTGAGTTTCCTGAATGGCGTGCCATGGCGTTACTTGTGCGTTTTGTTTTCTTTTCTTTGAAGTGTCTCATTTTGGCTTTTCTTTTCATAGTTTCATTTCCGTTTGTCTATTCATTTTTTTTTTATCTCGATAATTTAAGAGACTACATCAAAAGCGCTGGATATGTTCCATATTGGAATATATCAAATGCATTGCTATTGTCACGTGACATTTTTGGTGGTCGTGAGTAACAATATTGGAAATCAGTACTCATTTTGCATGTTTCATTACCAATATATATTTGTTGATTAATTTATCGCCAATATTTATGAACTGTACGAACACTATACTGAACTGTTAGCATGTTCACACATTAATAAAAGGTATGGAGCGAAGGTTATTTAACGATGAAAGGTACATACATATATAACAAAAAACCGGAATGTATTGAAAGTAAATCGCGATGCGAAAAGTACACTCTATTTAACTAAATCTAATCTTCACAATCCTTGCGAAAATCTACTTTTATTGATGAACTCTTTTCTCTTTAAAATTATCTTGCCGCTATATCAGCCAATCAAACGTGACGTTACAAACGTCATATTTACGGTATGGGCTGATAGCATCACATTTTTAGCCAAGGAAAATGTTTGTTACTAGCTAGAGTAAAACCGAGTGGCCAGTAAAAATTAGCACTTAATTAACACAAACATATACAGATCTACCCAATCTATGGCAGACTCCTACGTGGTTACGTCACACATTCAAATGACGTAGACACGTCACATAGCGTCAACTGCTGTGGTTACGTCACTCATTCAAATGACGTAGACACGCCACATAGCGTCAACTGCTGTGGTTACGTCACTCATTCAAATGACGTAGCCACGCCACATAGCGTCAACTACTAGAGTGACCACGATAAAAAGGCACCACCAGTAAGCTTTGAAAAGAAAGTTTTGAGTAAAAGGTCAACTCTAATTTTATCACAAAATTATAGGATTGTGTTGGGGAGGGGATATGAGAATTTCGCTCACAGGAAAGTAATTCACTTAAAGCTAACGTTTATATCGTTAAGGTCTTGTCAGTTATGTTACGGATGTAGAAGAATTTACTATTTTTTGGATAAAGTGTAAATTCCAAAAGGTTATGTGTGGCGAAGGAACCAAGAAATTGAAGAATCCCGCAAAGATGTGGCTGAGTGTCCGTGACAGGTAAGGAGTGCTGTTGGGTAGATTCATCAAATTCCTCGTCATCAGATGTTAACTCGCGTGAAACATGTTTTTAAATGGCCCATATTTCATTTGATAACCGATAAGAAATGTTAAAACATTTAAAAGTATGTTAAAAGTTATACATTTTCAGATAATTATGAAAGAATAAAGGTCGTTTTTCGCTTATCCTCACCAAGGCCACGCACCAAGATACTAGCTAAAAAAACAGGTAAGATATCACGTGACCTATTGTAATTCCACAATACCGAAATAGATCGTCATGGTCCACTGGTGCGCTTTGCGTTGTAAAGGTTAGGAAGACTTTACTTTATAAAGGGAATCGATAGCGCATAAAACAAAGTAAGATTGACAAATTAATTATATCTCTTGTCGCCGTGGCGATTTGTTTACATTTTGCTGTGAATAAGGAGTGAATCATTTATTTTACCTTTTTTAATCCAAATGAAAATTGTATATCTCAGTATATTTATCTTTGTACTTAATACTTAGTATTAAATATACTTTTAATACTGAAAATATATTTCAAAGGTGGTAATGGAAATTAAATGTTAGTAAAAACATAATATATAATACATTTGTATATACAAAATATCTAGCGTTTTGATGACTCGAGCTCCTATTATTCAGTCTGCCAAGCGGCGGTTCTACCATAATCACGGAAACGGAAGTTTATATTATGATTTTAAGTAAGCATACTTAATACATTTAATCAAATAAGTTTTTTTTTTCAAATTTTCGATACCAGCGCACCGAAGGACCACTTTGCAGGAATAGGGTTTGTTGTCTTTTGGTTGATGTTTGTTTTTAACTTTTCAGGAATAGTTTGTGCTCGCTTTAAAAGACGTATGGCGTATATTTCTACCTAAAGGTGACCGTTTTCAAATACAAATAAATAATTAATAAATAAATAAATGAATAGAAATTAATGAATAAATGTCACGAACTGAGTTTAACAAAAACAAACAAACATTAAATCTCCAACATATGAATAATCTTATTTGTGAAAAAATTCGTGAATTGCAATGAATATTTCATTATAAGACCTTAAATTTGCCTTATCGGGCTATTTGCGGCTTTCTGATGGGTTTTCTCCCGAATTCAAGTACCTTTCTGGACATAGAGTGTATCAGATGGCCAACATTTACAATGTCTTATTTTATTCTATGTACAAATTATTTGCCTAAAATATATTCATATAATTACCGTTTGTAATAGTGTAAACAATGTGATTGTCCATGCGCTCTGCGGTAAATGTAGACGAGACCATATCGAAATAGTTAAAATAGATGTCCAGGGGCTTTGTGTAAAACAAAGGAAATGTCCGGAGAAAAAGAGCGAAATCGAATGTTTGAGTCCCTTTCTTCTCCTCGATATCGGTCATATAGGTATTAGCCTTTGTATATTTGGTTATACTGTATTAAGATACTTTTGTTTTGCCTATAACACTGAGTTTACGGGATTTTTGAATGATTTTGTAATTGTATGTTAAGTCTGGATTGAAAACAATATTGTTCTTCATGTCCTGTTCTCGATATTTCGCATATTTTCATTTGATATTTCTGTCGCAATACATTGGTTTTCTTCATTTAATATCAAACGTTTTCCCTCACATCTGAAAATCATCAACTGTACTCTTTCTGGAAAATCCAGCATCGACTATTGTGCTTTGAAAAATACTAATCCTACTGTTCTTAAGGTTTAGTACTGAATGTCCACATCCAAAATTTCAATTCCACTACAGAATAAAATATGCTAATGAGTATTTTCAGACATAGATATTGTTAAATATTGGGAAGTAACCATGGAAACACAATAGATACACTACATATAACATGTAAACATATGCATACATAATAAGTAAATAAATACTGTTTGACCTGTTCCCCATCTTTTGATGTCATGCAAATACACTTATTTACTGTTATTAACGTTCAAACTCAAAATAATTAAGATAAACAAAAATAATTGCATTTGCTTTTAAATATCATTCTGAATAGGAAGGGAACATATTTTTAGATATCTACGTAAACTGTACAATATTAACAGGTCCTCTCGCATCCGGAGGTGACAAGTTATGATGTTATTATGTAAATATCTCTGGGAAAGATGTTAACAAACTATATACTGTAAGTCATTTAGATTCCGAGAATACTTTATTTCGCGAACGCTGATCTAGAAATGAGTTTTATTCGCGAATGATAAGAGCTTTTAGATTAATGAATTGTGCAAGATTTCTTTATCAGTAAGCAATAGCTTGGTCGCTATCCCAAGTTGTGATTTTCTTCCAAATAATCGCAAAGGTTTGAACTTGTGATTGACTCTCCTCGCGTATTAAAGCGAAAATAAATCCCACACGAAATAGAAGTGATTTACAGCATTAATGTCATCACCAGTTGACAAAGCTGATTATGCCACCGGTCCAGGTGAAAATTAATTATTTGACGAACTTTAATTAATACCTCTTATTAGATTGATATAAATGCATATTAAAGTTTGAAATGAAAACGATTCTACTCCGAAAACGATACTGATGTGTCTAAATTTTCTTTCCCGTTTGGTACAAATATTTATTTTATTGAGCTTGCTTTACCATTTAGAAATACTATACTTGTTTCAAGCATGAATTAATTTAGGGTCCTGTAACTGAATATCGACAATATATCATATCAGTGGCCGCTATTCTAAATTAACTACCATTCGGGAAAATACCCGTGCCTATTAAACGAGAATAATTCTAAATGTGATTTCCATTTTAATAATCATCAACAATATAATTATTCGTTGCTATTCTCCTCAAAAATATACGAAGCCTTTCAATTATATCGGTTATGAATATATTAAAATTCAAGGTTTATTATTGAATACGAAACACGTGGACTGTGCTATGACCGATAAATGCATGTATTAAGTAATTGTTGGATTTGTATCAAAGTAATGTTAAAACAGGTATTTGAATATATTGCAGTGCTTTGTATGTCAAATGGTTATAAACTGTTTCGATAATTTCAATATGTTTGGTCTGTGGTAATCGATACGCATTTAAAATGTACATTGTACTATTTCTGGGGGAAAGGACAGCTGGTGCTCTATATGGGTCATTAGCCTTGTAAAATGTTTTCTGATCTTCCCAAGGACAAAGACAAACATTGCCGATTTAATTTCAGCGAGCTTCACTCAGTCTGGTACTAAGGAGTGTATGCAAATAAAGACGATTAATCACCTTTTAATCAACGTAACACGTCACGGATTAGGTATTTGTCGACATTTAACATCGCTACGGGTGAATGACTGAGAGATCACCTCAGAGATGTAATCATCATTGAATGGTTTTGTCATTAGATTTACATAAGGGGACCTATGGAAAAGTAAAAGTAGAATAGGACCAGTTGTTCCGAAGGAGTGAGCGTCTTCTGCGAATATGAATATATTCACCGATGGCACCCATCATACATATTTAGGTCATATTCGGATTGTCATATTCTCAAAATAATTATTAGAGCGGAGAGAACAGACGTACAGGAAAAACAAAATATCGTGATTTCGACCAAGAATCTTTCCCGTGGCTTTAACCTACATCCTTCCAAGTCTAGTGTTACTGTAAACCAAATCATTTTCGCGGCGACTTAATTTCGCGAGTTTATGCCTAAAATTTTGCGGCGATGTAATTTACACTCATTAAAGGCCTACTGTTCCTGTCATTAACTGTATTTTGCTACGATTAATTTTCACAAATTTTAATCGTCCGCGAAATACGCGAAAATTCATCGCACGCGAAAATATGTTCGTTTACAGTGTTGACTTCTGTCAGTCGTCGGCATCGGGCACGGGAATTAGGGATGTTACCAATAATTAGGAAATCGAAATAAGCATGGATATAGTTCAGCTTAGATGCAAGCTCTACCACTTTGAGAGATAAAAATAAGGAACATAAGTAATTAAGTTATTAGAAAAGTAAGTCTGAACAAAATAAATATTTAAAATGTCGTATTGGGTGTAGCAGATTTACTGTGTGCCCCTCAGGACAGGACAATTTTAAAACTCGTTTCAGGCCATTCAGCAAGAGATGCCCGTCATGTTGTATCTTAGGAAGCAAAGACGTTAAGTTGATGTCGTACATTGAAGCGAGCATCTAATTGTTTATGCCTATTTAAATGTTTCATGTAATGTATTTGTGTGATGGGAGAGGGCGTCTATAAGTTGACAAAACTTGTGCCTAATTCTTTTTCTCTTTTTTGGCAATGATATATGTTTAAAGTCAAATCCAATTGTGTAAAGACGTGCGACCGGTCAAAAAAGGTTGTCATAATAGCAAAGGAAGAGCAAGGAGCTCTATCTGTACGGTAGGATAATTCACTTTCACTTTCCTTGTATCCTTCACAAAATCGAAGACGCATGGTCACTTCGCACGTGTTTACAAATGACACGCACGTGCTCTACTTGCAGACAGTGGACACGAGGAATGTCTCTTGTATTGTCTAGCGGACAACAGCTATACAATATTTGACATAACGGGTTAGTTTAAATCACTACTTAAACATGTTTGACGCTTAATTTATCGGTAAAAGCGAAGAGTGACATAGATGAGCAAAATTAATGTATATAGCGGAATATATAATATATACCTAATCAAAAAGGAGTATAGATTCTATAAATAGTGTAATGTGCACCGGGGTGTACAACGGAGCGGTCACCCATCCAAGAGCTGACCACGATCGACGTTGCTTAACTTTGGTACACAGACACGAAACTCAACTGCACAGCCACAAAAGCTAGCCATTGAAGTAAGCAGCTGAAATGCCCATATCCATGAACCATCACAATAGTTAGGCAATGATAATACAATTTCTCAGTTAATGGTAGCAATCCAACAAGACTGTATATCACACTAGTTAATAGTTACTGCAGATACACAAAATATAATATTCAATATATTACTTCATATTTCATATTTTCGCTTCAATTTTGTTCTCCGTAAAAATATTAATTATTTCAATTTTTGCTGGATTGCCTTAGCTATAAGATTTGTGTTAATACCGATTTTCTAAAGCATCTTACAGTAAGCGAATATAGTGTTAAGACTTTTTCTCGGATCTAATGGTATCCACGAAAAACAAAGGACAAATGCCTTCCAAAATACAGATAGATGAAATAAGTGATCCATGTATTCCGGTCATTCTACATCTGTCATCCGTGATGGTCAGTTGTGTCCCCTTGAATAATAACAGGGGAGGATACCGGATTTTAAGGGGGTACTCTCCGGAAATAAAATAGCAGGTAAATGCAAAATCCTGCATTGTAGTGTATTTCACGATAGATTAGATACCCTTACTTTGACCCTTAAATCCACCTGCATATTATTATGTCCATATAGTGACCAGAGCTCAGGGGATCGGGAAGCCTGGTAAGCATAGTGCTGGTGTGAATTGGGGTGAGGGTGTGCTCGATTTGGTGTATACCTCCGTGTGCGTACGATGTCGGAGAGAGTGTGTACGGAAGTCCATTTGAGTAATGTGTTTGTATTATAATAAAAATCTGTTGAGACGGAAGACCCAGGATTCCTTTATATGTTACTACCCCGTTCGACAATACATTGTTACAAATGTAATTACGATGCTTTGTGTAAGCACCATCGAGATATTTCTTAAGCAGGAACATCCGATGGTGTGAAAGAACAAAAAGGAGTTGATGAAGTGGGGTTGGGTCGGGGCCAGGCTAATTCGGACGGATCATAGGGAAATTACCAAGGAACGTTTCAAAATTCATGGCATGATGCACGATGGTTCAAACAATGAAAATCACGTCATTAGCAGATGCCAATGACAAAATTTGTAAAAGAGGGCTTAAAATTCATTAAACATAATACAAAAAGGTAGTCATAAGCCATTACCAACGCTGTGCGCAAAGACCAACGCTGATTCAGACATCGATCCACTAGTGCTGCGAAAGCTTCTTTCCTTCGGCTTCAGCAAGTGGTAGTGAGGAGAGCGTGATATGAAAGCAGAGAGCATCAAGCGGCTGGATTGACTATGATAAAGAGGCCATCTAGAAAAACGGGTCAGTGGAAAGACGAAGTCATGGCGTCAATTGTGAAAAATAACGGAATAATAGAAGCTTACTTGAAATACTCTAAGCAGCAACTTTTCAAGTTTTTCGGGATAGTCGTATAATATTCTTTTGGCCCCGGATATGACGCGACAGGTGGCGTTACTGGTCAAGACTAAGTATGTGACTGGTCAATGTAGCGGTAAATACAAAACGCAGATATACAGTTAATAACGAAACAAAGTTAAGATTGAATGCAAGCTGAATATTCTTGATTTAAATGCAGTCTTATTATCACCAAAAATGATTCAAACTGATTTGTTATCCGTGCTGAAACGCATTAGTTCATTAATTTATTTCACCAGCAGTTTAACATTATAACCAGCAGCATTAAAACTATGCCGTTTATCTTTTTAAAAGATATTTCTTATTCTAGTTTAATGATTTGTAAATTACTTTGTTGTGATGTAGTAATATCTTAACGTACAAAGAGTTAAAACGTCGAAGAAAACTAATGTATATAAATGTAAACTAATTGAAGCTTGAAATAGTTTTGTAGTGTGGCCAGGATGACTAGATGTTGAGTTAGGGGCCAAGTATATTCAATGCAGAAACTGACAAAAGGCACGTGGGTGAAATGCTAAACTGTAAATTCAACTACTTTCAGTGCTAATTAGAAATGCATATTACATTTGTCAAATAAATGCTAATACAAAATAAAAAATGGTAAATCTATTGACATCAAAAGGCCCATGGGCTGCAACAGCCACCCACGAGTTCCATACAATATGTTAACTTTATGATAACTGTTAAATTAAAGTTGAATTGAATAGAAGTTATATGCATTTAACTAGATTTTACAAACTTGAATTACCCTATATCGATGTGCATGCACAACGTACATTGGATAAATAGTTTTGATACATTTATGTTGAAGTCTCGACAAAGGAAAATCAAATCACCTATTAATGTTAGCATTGGAATGGAACGAAACTGGCGTTAACTTGTCCAATATTAATAAAACTATGGTATAGACTTCAAAATACTGTTCTGCAAAATTGTTCAAAACTGAATTATATAGCCAACTTTGGATTTTTGCTTGTACAGGACATAAATGTGACTTATAGTAGCAGTGCATGGTGCTGTCTTGTCGACAAATGTTAAGTTCTGGATATATGGTTGGTTCTCTGATAAATACCAGAATAATATCACATGTATTTTTGTTATAACCAAACACCTAGCGTAGTAAAAAAAAAAATCAAAGTTAAAAAATATAGCCAGAAGCATTTCTACAAAACAGAGCCGTGATTGGCTGAAGTTGTGCATTCTTGGCTTAATATGTTGCATATTCACTATCAAACTGTGGTGTACTAATTCATAGAAATAATCAATCTTTAAAAACTGTTTTTAATATCGATTAATCTATAGTAATCTTAAAGATGCCATAGCGAATACACCGGTTGTCATAAAAAAAATGCTCAAAATGGCACCCAAGTTATATATATATGACTTTAGAAATAAGCAAAAACAATCAAGTGCACACTGAATATTTTGTTGATAAGGTTACTAATTGTTAGATAAAGTTGTAAAATAAAGTACCTTGAAGAAATACTTGAACGCGAATGTCATTCGTATTAGATAGTGACATATCTAGCTGTGACGTCACAAGTGTGTAATATTCACCATATTATGAAAACAGACGAAGTAGGATATCAAATATCACCGTGTACTACCGTGTGATATCAATCTTATATTTCGCTTTTAACTTTATGCTATACTGAAATGCTTGGTTGTTGGATCAATATTCTTTATACAAAATATAATGGATTGATGATTTCGAAATCACTGGTCAGTTGCGTCAGGTGAGGTCCACGGTCAGGCTGTGCCATGATGGCGTTTCCAGTAATTCCACTCAAGTGTGGTGGTACCGTATCCAAAATAGAAGTTGAGGTGACCATACTTTGTGACATAGATACATACTGAGGGAACTACATGGAACACGTGCAGCTCGTGTATGAGTGGTCCTATCCACCTATAACTATTGCCAGGTATAGTGCTGTCTTTAGCCACACCCATTACACGTGTAACAGGTAGTCCACACAAAGCATAGCCAACTTAACTACTTTTTAGATAAGATACTACCAGTAAATAATTTCTGAAATAGGAAGACAATTCCAAACTTCTAAAAGTAAGTGTGCATTCCTAGATGGTAACAGATGAAGCTCAAGTTATTTTCAGGAATTTAGTGACTTGAAGATTCTCGTACATTTCTCCAGTGGAGTTTTAAATAAGTATTATAACTTTTATTTTGATGTAAATTTATTTTGCTAAACACTCTAAATAATACCTTTCATGTGTATTTTTCCAATGCAGTACCTGGAGAATGTGAAAATAGCACTGTCGGATAAATTTGCGATTTTCCATACGCTGACATGATTAGAGTGCACTCATTCAAAACGACAATCCAAAAGTCATTAACTGTGTTTGCTCGAGGTTCCGCCACGAAACACTACCAGTAACTCTAATTTATTGGTGAATGCTATATTATATCTGCAGTTATTACTGGTGACAGAATCAACTGAGAAACTTTTTAAGCATTTCGTTTATTTTGCTTTTAATTTGAAATCACAATCTTTATTGCAGCGTGATTGTAATAATTTGCAACCGCAAAAATGAACCATACAGCAATTTTCAAGACAAGACTGACGATTGACAAAAATTACAAATAAATCAAGAGTAGCTGATGAATCTTGAACATGGAGCATCATATGCAAACTCCATAAAGAGAGCAGTAAAAGTCAGACAAGAAATTGTCAAAAGTGAACTTGTCAAATGACAACTTGATTTAGTTCTTCCCATTTTCTTTTATCAGGGTCCAGATAGGCCAATCTGTGTCATAACTTTAAAACAATACTTGTTAATGTTTTTGAGTTTGAATGCTCAATGAAAAGTTTATTTAAGGAACGTGCACTCTTCAAATGCATTATCTGGGCACGTGTATTCCTAGTAATCTCTACTGAGGTACATATTGCGGGTCAAAAATCCTTCTGTCCGGAGTTTCTCAAGGTAATTAAAGACACATTTTGATTAATAACAAATCCACACTGGTACAATGTTTAAAATTGTTTCAAATACATATTGAAGCAACTGCTTTATGTTCTACACCAAATTTCGTTGCAGTAGTCTGAATATTTTCAATCTTCAGATGCTCAAAATAGTCTGCCCTCCTGATACCCTTTCATATTCAAACCAATAAAGCTACAAAGGCCACTCACAAATACATTTTCATTACAAATTACTGTCTATATTCCATGATTCTATATTTCTAGCCCTTGGATTCGTAGCTATTCGATTGTCCTGCAGTATATGGCAAGATGTTTGGATCTTAACCCATGTAATTCAGATAACTGTATTGATGCATTTGAATTAGAGATAAAAAAAAATGTACATGTATCTCTATTTATAATCCATATCTGTATTTAAAATACAAAATATTACGTTGACTAAGGTGGGTTCACGCATAGGGTAGACAGGAGAGAGACTTTGGGAGATCAGAAACCCATTTTAATATACAAACAGACATGTGTACAATAACATCTTTGCATGTCATGTTTTGAGGTTAACGCAGGAAGTCCTGGAAAATCTAAGAAGAGCGCTGTAGAAAAAGCTGAATCTCTAGACAATGCGATAAAGCAACAGGTAAAACGTCGGTAATAAACTTAGTTTTAAAGCCTAGATAAGTATTACGATATCAGGAAGATATGAACAGGATCGATAAGTGGGCAAATTAAATAAGAATGTATGCAACAAATTTTACTGATTATGCAAAATCCGAAGCTTGAATATAGATACCATTTATAAGGTTGTGAGAAACCGGAAGCAATTTCTTTTTAAATAAGTAAAGACACAGAGAGAAATGAGATAAAGGAGCATCTCACCTTATTGTTCAAGGACAAATCTTGACATTTTACATGGTGGGTCTGAAATGATGTCACATAGAATATGTCGCAGGTGTCATCAGCCAATTGACAAAAAAGGGGTAAGGCGTACCAGTCTGTAGTGAGACTAAATCTCGAAGGTGCATATGTCCAAAGCCTGCTATTCGAGACCATCCATCATAATCCTGATGATCTTGATCGCATCCATTATTTTTAATTAAAGTAAATAATGGACGGGTCTAAATTGGAGTGAAAGAGGAAATAAAATATTGATAAGTTCTTTCATCTTTAGTCTGCATCATACGAATAGATCTGATCTACAAAGCAGCTGAGCTAAAATCCCTAAGATCAAATATGAAAATCGGGCACCTTACCACATGCAAACAGTGTGTTTATGGATATTCAACTCCCGTACAAACTAGATGAGTTCTGACCGCACTAAAGGATGTACAGGTGTTGGTGTGCTTGCATTTTAACTCAGGAAATCATAGTGCATGTCCTGTCAATTATTGAAGCTCAGTATTGCTTAGATTTAGATCGATAATCTCGACGGATGAAAAAGAATAACAAATCAGGATTGTTAGAATGGTAAAATGTACCAGTGTGGTGGGATGCATTATCGAACGAAATTCCCATGAGAACAGTTCAGTTAATGAAGAGGTAGTTTGAAATCCAATCAAGCTATTGATATTTACAAATGTAGTTATTCAACAAATTATAAACTGTTGGTAGCAGTTTTCAACGTTACACATGTCACCTTGTTACTACAGGGATTCAATGATCAACAGACATGGTAAATACAAGGACAGAACGAAAAAGTTCTCCGACAACATACGTATTAGGGGCAGCAGTAGAGGCAGGCAGTAAGATAACACTGAGAGGCATCGAGGCATCAGAAACTTGGTTTGTTTTGTTTAACGTCCTATTAACAGCCAGGATCATTTAAGGACGTGCCAGGTTTTGGAGGTGGAGGAAAGCCGGAGTACCTGGAGAAAAACAACCGGCCTACGGTCAGTACCTGGCAACTGCCCCACGTAGGTTTCGAACATCAGAAACACGTGGATTTAGAGACAAGGCATTTGATGTAAACACACCCAGCAATGATGACAGTTCTTCTCCACAGAGAAAAGAAAAAGACTCCGAGGGATAGATTATAAGACAGAAGTAAGCAGAGGAAATCTACAAGAAACGGAAACGACTTGTACGTAACTGTTTGAGAATTAAGGGGACACGATACGGTCAGGAAATAATGAACCGATTGCCATGAAAATTGCCATGAGTTATCTTTGTGCCACCAACTGCTTTGATGCAAATAATTACTGTGGGTAACAAGCATTTTTTTAAAAGAAAGAGATCATTTCAAAAAAAATCTTAGTGATGAGTGGGAAAAGAGCTAATCCTATTTCAGCTAAGCTACAAGAATTTGTTTATTTATTCATTTTGGGGGGGGGGGGGGGGGGGGGGGCATATCAATTTCACCAGTTTATGGAATCTTTCGCAAAAAATGAACGAAACTACATTTATATAACCTTTCTAACAGTGATGGATTTTGATTAACATTAGATAATTAAAAAAAAATGATAACTAGACCTTACCACGGAAATAAAGTGATACAACTCTGTCGTTCCCCTCGTGTTACAACCCAACATACCTCTTCACCGCTTATGGGGGTGAACTCTTGCAGGCTGAACCAAAACGTAGGTCTGACGTTCGATTGGAATTTTTTTTTTCCCGGAGATACTGTATACCTGTTATTTTTCGCCCCAGGTTATTTTCGACCTTGAGCAACACAAAAGATATTCGCCCCGTTTTAAATTCGCCATAAACTACTTTGATGAAATGTCTTTTCCTCGTTTGCAATCGGAAAATTACGTTCGAAATTCTCTATACAGTTGCACTCGGAACACTCGGGAGTTATCTAGTTCCCCTGTTTTCTTTTCTTTGTATATATATCCCGCTGAGCTGTGAAATGCAATCAGGTTTGAAATATACAACGCTAACCCGTGTTCAGATTTACTTTTAGCCCCTATTGATTCAAATAGTATCAGGTATGCATGGGCAATGGGCAAACACGATGAATTGTAAGTTCACCGTGCCGTGACTAATTACTGACCAGTGTTTTCTCTTGTTCACTTGTACATCGATGGAAGCCACAAGCGACGGTGAACTCATAAAATCAACCTTCACAATGACAAGAATTTGATGCTATTTTGTGTGCATCATTTTTAAAGTTACTTAGTATTTATAGTTTTTTAATTCAAATATACAAACCTAGTACGCTATCTTAGCCCATTTTCTCGATTTATCTCAACGTGATGTTGCAAATTTCATAGACCTAGATTTAGATCTAGATTTTATTTCACATGCATAGATTGAAATAAGACAATGAATTACTTTATAAATTTAGGGTAAATACATAACACGTGTTGCTTGTGATGGTATAGAATAAAACACACTTGAAAAGCACAGGGGGTATGTTTTGGTTCCGATTACAATTGGCCTATGTACGACGACTTGTAATTCTTCAATTCAGCTTAAAATTTTCGCCGTCATCTTTAATTCACCCTATCATCAAAGGGCAAAAATGGCGAAAATTTAACGGGGGCGAAAATTACAGTAGAGTTTTCTGAGTGTTTCATATCCGATTAAGTCCTTGAGGATACCCTTCATGCATCTGTTAATTTACTTTAGTGGGAAATAAAGTCCAAACCAAGCAGACATAATTTAAACTTAACCCCGATCTGACCTAGATATTTATGACCAGTGTTGTCGATAAAGCCAGAAGACGCTGATCCTTTTGGAACACCTGTTATTTCTTTATACTTTTCCAATGGTCTCTATGCAAATCTTTATTTTATGTTCATATTTTGCCTTTGTTTTCAAATTGAATATGATTTGGAATAATGGTTTCGTTATTATGGCGGTATTGTTTGTTGTATGGTTTTTTTGCTTTTTGTTTTTCAAATATTTCCTTTTTAAGAAAGCATTAATCATACATGCATGTGACAAATTCTGTCGTTGCAGCGATATTTTTCAGTATGCCAGTGAGGAAATGACAACAAGTACGAATTGTGTTAATCAAGATGACAATAAGATGTACAGCTTGTCTTCAAAAGTATGGTAAAAAATACCTTTATATGAATTCTATAAGACATAAAAATGAATAAAAAGATTTTTAAAAAAAGGTGAGCGAATGCAAGATTTCAATACTGTAAGGACAACAAAGAACGTTTGTGGGTACAAAATATGTTCAGAAGAAAACTATATTCATTGAATAGCAATGTTCCTTGTTTTACCAGCAGTCGGACTGCTGACCAAATTACTAATGCCATCCCCACTACTTCCGGTTTATTTCGTGGTTACCCGTGGAAGGCGATCAGCGTTACCATATTATTGACTCTGTTCAGGTTAATACAAGCTAAGAAGGATGATACTACCCGAGGACGGAAACTGAATCATATCATTGTTTGACATTCAAATTATGAATTTAATACAGTCATGAAGTGATTCACCTATTCAAAATTTCATAATTTGAAAATTTACATGTTTAATCAAAAAAAAAAACACAAATGTTGTATAGTCAAAGATGTATTTGAAAAACATGGAATAAACGAAGCTTTTCATTTACCATTAGAGGTACTCAAATAACTTCTGTTCATGTAGTACTAGGAATGATTCACTTTCCTCTGCTTCTTTGAATTCAACATCATGGCCTTTTCCTACAAAATATTTCTGAATTATCTTTACTTGTGACTCCTTGACGGGTTTGACGTTATATTAAATGCGTATTTACCATAATATTGTGTATAGGTCCGTGTCCGAAACACAGCAAAAACGTTCATTATCAAGCTTGGCAGTTCTTTCGTCTGCTGTTCTGTTTATAGAGGTTATAGCCCGATGATCGACAAAGCTCTTTTGCGATTGGTCAAAAATTCTTAAACCTCGGGAAATTCCCTGTTACTATTTATATCCGAGGTTAACAATTTGCATGAATTCACCAGTTTCATGTTACAATTGTAATATCGCGTTTGATCAAGACCCTTTGGAGAGGTCTCTATTAATCAGAAAACCAAAATTTACAGTCATTTAAGAAAAGTATATATTTGGGAACCATGCTAGAGCGTAATTGTTTAAACATTTGACTAGGGCACATCGAAAGTCATCGAATATCTGAGCGACAACACGATTGTTAAATTTGATGAAAAGACTTGTCAACCGACTATTGGCATACCCTTTGGACAAAGTGTGCCTCTTTCTTGGGATGCTTTATTTCATTTTCAAATGAGGCTGATTATATCGACCAATCCACCAGTCCATTACAACAGGCAACAGAGACCTTGCGAACTCCTTTAATTTAACCCAAAGATATAATGACGATTTGTTATCTCTAAATAACAAAACGTTTATTGTCCAAGCCTATCGGATAAATCATGATAATTTAATCTTGCTTGTAACAAGCATTTCCATGTTATCAACCAATAGCGTGAATAGGTCGCCGTTTGTTAAGTCACTTTTGATTGGCTAATACAGCAGGCGTAATAATTTCTAAGAGAAAAGTGTCCATCAATAAACGTGGATTTCCACAGGGAAATAGTGTCTAGTAAATTGAGTTATAAGGATCATATTTTTCTATGGAGCTAAAACACAAAAAGCAAGAATGTGCTCTCATTATAGACTGCTTGGTGGTGTATTTGGAGTACACTCCATTTTATTTTTAGCTTCACAACATAATCATATATCGTCAAGTTAATTTTTAAATAACTTGAATTCGAGGGCACTCAAGGCTCTTTAACATCAGCTGCTTACATCGATCTCTTACTTGCAATGTAACTATAAGTGACCACTTACAACTAAGATGAATGATAAGCGGGAGGATTTCTATGCTCCAGTTATTTAACTTTCCATTTCTTGATAATAGTACCCATGCTTTCTTTACCTACGATTTTAACATGTCACTGATGATTTTCATTGACTCGTTCCCATTATCATGATTGAGACAGATGCCGAATTTCTGACGGGAAATTACAACCAATACAAGATTTCGAGAAATACAAGTTGATTGAGACCTCTCGAAAGCTTTTACGCCGACAGCATGTTCACAATATTCTTTTTTTCTTGTGCAATAGGAAGTTAGACATGTTCAAGGATGATATGCCTAGTTGCTCTGTTGTCACCACCAAAGCCCTGATTTGGAGAATGTGACTTTACCCAGATTTGATATATACTTGCATTGCGGGTGTCGTTGAGGAAACGGAGGCACTTACCATTCCAAAACCCATTGCACTGTCCGCCATTCGCAGGCCCGCTTGATGGTCGAAACATCAGGTATCATTAGGCAGATATGAAAGAAGATTGATACATCAATAAGTACTGTAGTCTACCAGCAATATCATGATTCGCGACTTTTTTAACCTAATAGCCTTTTCTCTAATTCCAGCAGACATGCTTTCCATGGCAACCGCATTATTTTTCCCTTTTCAAATTCATTGAATTTGCTTCTGAATAGTAAAATACACATGGATGTATTTATAAAGTAATCGTCTACAGAAAAAGGTTTTTTTTGACATTTGTCATCGTTTCTGATTTAAAAAGAGGCACAGCACTGTACACCTGGAATAGAAATGAAATTCGATGTATATCTATATACAGCTTCTCCTTATCAACCATTTCGAATCCAATAACATGTTATTCAAGTGTTTGAAAAAAAATCACAACCGTATAAGTCTTACCCATTCATTGTAAAAACATACTTCCTAGATTTACTACATGGTAGGTAGGAAGTACACTAGGGGGAGCCTCTGGATTCTACAGTAGGAGTTACACGTACATTACGTTGTGGTACCGCCATTAGCTTTGTGTTGTACGCTCACTGAAAAAAACGAAGAAGAAAAAAAAGAAGCAAAACAAAAACCCAACATTTTAACAAAAACAGCTTTCACCGAAATCTGTCATATAACGTTTCTATGTGACAGGGAAAAGATGCTGAAGAATCCGAGAATTATGAAATAAAGTATGAAGGGGAGGCAGAATCCGGTACATGTATTGTTATCAATATCAAATTATTAACAAAACTGTGAACAAAAATCAAGGGAAGTAACCCTTATACTAAAGAAAAATAGTTAAACTTATATGCACATGCATCTACAATACATATTATGTTATATTACAGTGGTAGCTTATAGGCCTTCAAAGAATAAATTGTACTGGTAGACTTCACTTTCGCCAGAACTGAAATATGTGTAAATAATGATGTACTGTTAACAGCTGTCAATTTCAGTAAACGAAATGGACACCTCAACTAATATTTTGGATAGATACCCCAACACTAAACGGCAATATTAGGTAAAATTGGAAGACAATTCTCATTTAAAAAATATTGTGTTTACCTGAATGGTTAAATTAAGAAGTCATGAACACACAAAGCTGGTTGAATATATTGATATACATGTATCTTAAATTCAATCCGTAAATGAAAATAACATTCTTGAGAGACATTTTAATTAAAATCATTCAATTGTTGAAACCTATTGGTTACTTCTAAAAAAACATTGGTTTTTTTTATCTGATAATACTAATTTGATATCGATTAATATTTGTGATTAATAATCATGATTGATAATACTAATGCAAAATGTTACAATAAATATTTATTTATCATTAGATATTTTATATCAGGGATTATATTCATAGTGATCCTCTTGTGTATCTGTCCTGAAACTATTACGGTTCTTTTTGTTTGTTTGTTTTGTTTGTTTGTTTGTTGTTGTTGTTTTTTTGTTGTTGTTTTTTTTTTTTTAATTTTGTTGATTTTTTTTTGTTTGTTTGTTTTTTATTATTACAATTATTATTTACCTTTCCTTTTTTTATGACTTATTTGGTTGAACTTAGTTTTAAAACATATTTCTAAATGATTATTTGTTATTACTTACATCGTATGTATATGCTATTCTTCGGTATTGCTAATTGAGCAGGCAACCTCTGTTCAGTGAAATGTTCTCTTTTAATCAATCTGGTGTGTCATTTAGTATTAGCTTTACCAACAGTAGCAATTTAAACAACGAATAATTTGGCATGTTGCCTGACAGTCTTACAACATTTTGCCATAATTATCAAAATATCAATTGATTATAACAATTTAATTATCAAATAAGTAATAAATCATAAGAGTAGGTAAAATGTCCTTCCACGGCTTCCGTACACGTATTGTTGTAATATAATGACTTGGGGGTGGGGAGGGTGGTGTGGGTTGTTTGAACAAACATCCAATATGGCTGTCTGATCCTAGCAATAGTTCATAACATCATTTGTGATCCTATTGTTGATCCGTTACTTCATGTTTTACACTTTGATGACCCCATAAGCGGCGATAAAAGGGGTTGAACTATATTTTGTTGGCATATACATGTATACAGTGTGTGAAATAATGGACAGTAATTATTCGGATCAATAGCACCCTCCGCCAAGTCCATTCAAAGGTATGACAGGGCCACGTGACCCCGCCTACCCTCCGACGACCAGATTATGAGTTCAGATATGTCAACCTTGTTTATTTTCGTGATCGAGTGATTTAAACCTATATTTCGTCCTTGTTTTATCATCTTATCTCAACATGTAAACTAATATTTTTACAAAATCCAAAAATACCAAAACCAATATGTCTGGGTTTTTTTTTTAAGTTTTCATATTAATGTCGCGAAGCTAACAATGCTTTCTGATAGTAAACTTTGACCTTGTGTACACACGGAGGTAAGTGCTTCGCTGTAATATCGTATAACCCACAACACACAACATTGTAGTCCTGATCAAGCACAAGGCAAAGGTGATGGCAGCATATGGCGACATTTATTACTATCACCCTATAGCTACTTGTTTAAACTAGTCAGCCGGAAGCGGCACGAGGAAATATCATTAAACCGTCGATTGAGTAAACAAAAATTCAGTAATTACATAAACTATTCTTATTTGAAATCAAACTTGTTATGAAGGTTCACAACTGAAATAAGAATTTTACTGGAGTATTTTTATTCGGTTGTAATCATCAGAAAGGTGATGACAATACTTTTTGCGCCCGACTTTTATCGCCATGATTGTCGTTAACGGTATGACGCGTCTGTTTACACTGTTTGTTCTACTGATCACGTAATTGATGACTAATATCCATTTATTTATATATAAACGCATCATTGGCTCCACATATTCATCAACTTCTCATGTAATCTTCTAGTGTAGATCATAACAGGATAGTTATGTATTATACAGTGTTGTTGTGTAGTATACAGTGTTGTTGTGTATTATACAGTGTTGTTGTGTATTATACAGTGTTGTTGTGTATTATACAGTGTTGTTGTGTATTATACAGTGTTGCTATGTATTACACAGTGTTGTGTATTATACAGTGTTGCTGTGTATTATACAGTATTGTGTATTATACAGTGTTGTGTATTATACAGTGTTATTGTGTATTATACAGTGTTGCTGTGTATTATACAGTATTGTGTATTATACAGTATTGTGTATTATACAGTGTTGTGTATTATACAGTGTTGTTGTGTATTATGCAGTGTTGTTGTGTAGTGTTATGTGTATTATACAGTGTTGTTGTGTATTATACAGTGTTGTTGTGTATTACACAGTGTTGTGTATTGTACAGTGTTATGTGTATTATACAGTGTTGTTGTGTATTATACAGTGTTGTTGTGTATTATACAGTGTTGTTGTGTATTATACAGTGTTGTTGTGTATTATACAGTGTTGTTGTGTATTATACAGTGTTGTTGTGTATTATACAGTGTTGTGTATTATACAGTGTTGTTGTGTAGTATACCGTGTTATTGTGTATTATACAGTGTTGTTGTGTAGTATATATTGTTGTTGTGTGTTATACAGTGTTGGTGTGTATTATACAGTGTTGTTGTGTGTTATACAGTGTTGGTGTGTATTATACAGTGTTGTTGTGTATTAAACAGTGTTGTTGTGTATTATACAGTGTTGTTGTGTATTATACAGTGTTATTGTGTATTATACAGTGTTGTTGTGTATTATACAGTGTTGTTGTGTAGTATAGAGTGTTGTTGTGTATTATACAGTGTTGTTGTTATTATACAGTGTTGTTGTGTATTATACAGTGTTGTTGTTATTATACAGTGTTGCTGTGTACTATACAGTGTTGTTGTGTATTATACAGT
Source organism: Pecten maximus (assembly GCF_902652985.1). Classification (NCBI taxonomy): domain Eukaryota; kingdom Metazoa; phylum Mollusca; class Bivalvia; order Pectinida; family Pectinidae; genus Pecten; species Pecten maximus. The sequence goes on along the minus strand of NC_047017.1, from coordinate 1,978,923 downwards.
GTTGTTGTGTACTATACAGCGTTGTTGTGTGTTATACCGTGTTGTTGTGTATTATACAGTGTTGTTGTGTATTATACAGTATTGTGTATTATACAGTGTTGTGTATTATACAGTGTTGTGTATTATACAGTGTTGTTGTGTGTTATACAGTGTTGTTGTGTGTTATACCGTGTTGTTGTGTATTATACAGTGTTGTTGTGTATTATACAGTGTTGTTGTGTATTATACAGTGTTGTTGTGTATTATACAGTATTGTGTATTATACAGTATTGTGTATTATACAGTGTTGTGTATTATACAGTGTTGTGTATTATACAGTGTTGTTGTGTGTTATACAGTGTTGTTGTGTATTATACAGTGTTGTGTATTATACAGTGTTGTGTATTATACAGTGTTGTGTATTATACAGTGTTGTTGTGTGTTATACAGTGTTGTTGTGTGTTATACCGTGTTGTTGTGTATTATACAGTGTTGTTTATTATACAGTGTTGTGTATTATACAGTGTTGTTGTGTACTATACAGCGTTGTTGTGTGTTATACAGTGTTGTGTATTATACAGTGTTGTGTATTATACAGTGTTGTTGTGTGTTATACAGTGTTGTTGTGTGTTATACCGTGTTGTTGTGTATTATACAATGTTGCTATGTATTACACAGTGTTGTGTATTATACAGTGTTGTTTATTATACAGTGTTGTTGTGTATTATACAGTGTTGTTGTTTATTATACAGTGTTGTTGTGTATTATACAGTGTTGTTGTGTATTATACAGTGTTGTTGTGTATTATACAGTGTTGTTGTGTGTTATACAGTGTTGTTTATTATACAGTGTTGTGTATTATACAGTGTTGCTATGTATTACATAGTGTTGTGTATTATACAGTGTTGTGTATTATACAGTGTTGTTGTTTATTATACAGTGTTGTTGTGTATTATACAGTGTTGTTGTTTATTATACAGTGTTGTGTATTATACAGTGTTGTTGTGTACTATACAGCGTTGTTGTGTGTTATACAGTGTTGTGTATTATACAGTGTTGTGTATTATACAGTGTTGTTGTGTGTTATACAGTGTTGTTGTGTGTTATACCGTGTTGTTGTGTATGATACAGTGTTGCTATGTATTACACAGTGTTGTGTATTATACAGTGTTGTTTATTATACAGTGTTGTTGTGTATTATACAGTGTTGTGTATTATACAGTGTTGTTGTTTATTATACAGTGTTGTTGTGTATTATACAGTGTTGTTGTGTATTATACAGTGTTGTTGTGTATTATACAGTGTTGTTGTGTGTTATACAGTGTTGTTTATTATACAGTGTTGTGTATTATACAGTGTTGCTATGTATTACACAGTGTTGTGTATTATACAGTGTTGTGTATTATACAGTGTTGTTGTTTATTATACAGTGTTGTTGTGTATTATACAGTGTTGTTGTGTAGTATACAGTATTGTTGTGTATTATACAGTGTTGTTGTGAATTATACAGTGTTGTTGTGTATTATACAGTGTTGTTGTATATTATACAATGTTGTTGTGTATTATACAGTGTTGCTATGTATTACACAGTGTTGTGTATTATACAGTGTTGCTGTGTATTATACAGTGTTGCTGTGTATTATACAGTGTTGTGTATTATACAGTGTTGTGTATTATACAGTGTTGTTGTGTATTACACAGTGTTGTGTATTGTACAGTGTTATGTGTATTATACAGTGTTGTTGTGTATTATACAGTATTGTTGTGTATTATACAGTGTTGTTGTGTATTATACAGTGTTGTTGTGTATTATACAGTGTTGTTGTGTATTATACAGTGTTGTTGTGTATTATACAGTGTTGTTGTGTGTTATACCGTGTTGTTGTGTATTATACAGTGTTGCTATGTATTACACAGTGTTGTTGTGTATTATACAGTGCTGTGTATTATACAGTGTTGTTGTGTATTAAACAGTGTTGCTGTGTATTATACAGTATTGTTGTGTATTATACAGTGTTGTTGTGTATTATACAGTGTTGTTGTGTATTATACAGTGTTGTTGTGTATTATACAGTGTTGTGTATTATACAGTGTTGTTGTGTATTATACAGTGTTATTGTGTATTATACAGTGTTGTTTTGTATTATACAGTGTTGTTGTGTATTAAACAGTGTTGTTGTGTATTATACAGTGTTGTTGTGTATTATACAGTGTTGTTGTGTATTATACAGTGTTGTTGTGTATTATACAGTGTTGTTGTGTATTAAACAGTGTTGTCGTGTATTATACAGTGTTGTCGTGTATTATACAGTGTTGTTGTGTATTATACAGTGTTGTTGTGTATTATACAGTGTTGTGTATTATACAGTGTTGTGTATTATACAGTGTTGTTGTGTATTATACAGCGTTGTTGTGTGTTATACAGTGTTGTTGTGTATTATACAGTGTTGTGTATTATACAGTGTTGTTGTGTATTATACAGTGTTGTTGTGTGTTATACAGTGTTGTTGTGTATTATACAGTGTTGTTGTGTATTATACAGTGTTGTCGTGTATTATACAGTGTTATTGTGTATTATACAGTGTTGTTGTGTATTATACAGTGTTGTTGTGTATTATACAGTGTTGTTGTGTATTATACAGTGTTGTTGTGTAGTATACAGTGTTGTTGTGTAGTATACAGTGTTGTTGTGTATTATACAGTGTTGTTGTGTAGTATTCAGTGTTGTGTACATATATTAGTTTGATAGTCATTCACTTCGCCTATACAGCGGACGAATGCAGATCGAATTTTTATCCCATTTGTGAAAATTATATAAAATTAAAAATCAAATAAGCTATCATCTAATCTCTATGGATGGAAAATAAACTCAACATCCTGTTTCTTCTCACTTAGATAATTCAGTTTTTATATGTCTTGTTCACCAACAATAATTTTCTTGAACTCCTCCATTCGCGGTTGACTTCGCTTGGCTCAACCAATTTCTCAATAGGAGTAGGGGAGGCAATCCTTATTACTGTTTTGAACCATTTTCTGTTCGAAAAAATACCAGATATGTGATAATATAGTTCGGGGAAATTTGGAAAGGCGTATTTTAAGGCTAGTTTGTTTTGATTTCGAGACAGAAAAGAGCGGCAGTATTATACCCTATAAGACCGTATTGACCCCCATAATTACGGTATCAGTGGGTCACCTCGTGACAACCCCAATACTTAAATGACAATGAAGACAATATGCATGATACCCGTAGGCAGCGCATTTTGTAGATCAGAAAATTATTATAACAGCTTTTTCCCCAATAATGTTGCGTGGATTTAATTCCGTATGGACTGAAAGTCTATATGCACAATCTCTAAGTGATTTTAAGAAACTTATTTCTCCCTTCAATTTAGACCAGGCTGTAATCCGTACAACGGATACCTTTAAAATTAAAGGTAATAGAAAAGAAAATATCATATTATGTCACAACTTAGGAATAATGCAAGGAACTTAAATTTTGATCGTTTTAACGATCATCTTATATATTCACCATTGTGCAGATGTAATCAAGGGGACGAAACGTCATACCATTAATTGTTTGAATGCTGTTCATATGAAACAGCAAAGACAAGAGCTGAAACAAAATATCAATAACCAGCATCATCTAACTACTACAGTAATTAACTCATGGAAATTACTTGTTGTCTGATGATATTAATATCACCATTCCGAACGCCGTTCAAAAATACATTAAAGATAGTAAGCGATTTGATCTAACTCAAACTTAACTATGTTCATTCATACGTTAATCTCTAGACACATGTTCGTTTAATTAGTATTTGATTATTTTATCTGAAGTTACAAAATTATATTCTGTATTGTACATATTCTTCGTTTTGGAATGTGATGAACCTTCGACCTGCTTCAAAAATCAGCTGATCCCTAAATGTCCCTTTATTGATTGATTTAATTTAAAGATAGTATATCTTTATATTCGAAAATATCAATACACAGAGTTTGTTATATCATATGAAAGCTTTGTTCTGGTACAGGGGCACTCAGTCTGAATCTAGAACAGTTGGGTGAATGGCTACCGGAAGAGGAATCACGTACCTGCACATTTATGCCTGAAACTCTAGTGATGCTGGATCTAAACAATAGCTATTAACTGAGAACACGAACTTTTTGTAACACTGAAACATTTTAGACATAATATGACAAAGGATATACTAGAACCTTATTACCTCCCTTAGATCATAGAAATCATTATATTCACATACATGTAGTATAATTTTTCGATTGTTCTGTTTATATTGGGGAAGACTAATATATGTCTAGCCTGCTGTGAAACCGATTTGTATAACTGTTATGCAATAAAATATGTTCAAATGAAATAAAATTTTATATTAATCACAGAATGAGTAACTTAAGAGACATCAGGTTCAGTAAACCTCGGACACTTACAGAGGAGTGAAACCCGATCCAATGACCAATAACCGCCGGACACAGGAGTAAACCTCGAACCCATGACCAATAACCGTCAGACACAGGAGTAAACCTCGAACCCATGACCAATAACCGCCGGACACAGGAGTAAACCTCGATCCCATGACCAATAACCGCCGGAAACAGGAGTAAACCTCGAACCCATGACCAATAACCGCCGGACACAGGAGTAAACCTCGATCCCATGACCAATAACCGTAGGACACAGGAGTAAACCTCCAACCCATGGCCAATAACCGTCGGACACGGGAGTAAACCTCCAACCCATGACCAATAACCGTCGGACACAGGAGTAAACCTCGAACCCATGACCAATAACCGCCGGACAGAGGAGTAAATCTCGAACACATGACCAATAACCGTCGGACACAGGAGTAAACCTCGATCCCATGACCAATAACCGTCGGACACAGGAGTAAACCTCGAACCCATGACCATTAACTTTCGGCCATATGAACAATTACCAACGGAAACAGGGGAATGTTAAACATGACACATAGCAGGCGTTACCTTCGGAACCCACTTATACAGTAAAACCCCGTTATATTGCCACCCGTTATACCGCCAAACTCGCTTATCGCCATGAATTCATTCAGAACGGATTTCCTAGCACGCTAATGCCCCCGTTTTACCGCCAAACTCGCATACCGCCATCCGCCATCATATTTCCAGAATAAACGGTAAAAATATTATCATATTGACCTCGTTAATATCGCCAAATTGAGTCCAGAAGGATAGGTGTTTATTTAAGCATTGAACGGCTTTCAGTTGGCATTCATAGTCAATATGAATGCCAACTGGACAGAGGCAAATTTAGCGCTTCATGTTGAATTTGCCTCTGTCCAGTTGGCATTCATATTGACTATGAATGCCAACTGAAAGCCGTTCAATGCTTATATTTACCATCTGCGATTTTTTATTTGTCGTGCGATTTTTTTTTTGAAATTTTCAAATTCAAATTTCAGTTGGCAGTTCATAAGCTGGTGAACTCGCAACTGAATTGGTAGGGTTATATAGTGGAAGTGCCATACAATGGTAAATATATGTTATTGTTACGTGACTGACTGCCGACCGACAGATGATAAGCTGTACACACCATGAGCGTGTGTACACACATGAAATCAATGAACCATGGCTAGTGCTTTGTGGTATTTCTTTAGGTAAGTTTCGTAAGTTATGATGAATAAAACTCACTTTTGTGATACCGCTTCACGCTTTGTTCAAATATCATGGGACTCTGTTACTCCAGAGACAACAGTAAGATGTCGGATACACAGAGCTATCGTACCACGTGATGACGCAACGTTAACAGTAACCGGAAACCCCAGACAAAGATCTAAAAACATTTCTCGCGCGAGTTAATGATGAAACGTTGTCAAATTTCTAGATCACAAGCATATATACTTGCTCATTGATAAAATAAATCTGCCTTGGGGTTCAATAGATATCTTGTATACAAGTTTTTTGGGGGTTTTTTTCAAACAGTTGTCAAGTGTGACATTTAATCTCTAAACCTTCTTGACTGATGACCACCAAAATCTAATTAGATGTAACAGTACATGATGTGATGTTTGTCGTGAATAGTAATTAGATATATCCAGGGGTTCAAGAGATTCTTTGTACACCAGTATTTTATTTCAAAAGTGGTCAAGTGTGACCTTTGAACTTTGACCTTGACCGATGACCACCAAAAAATCATCATGTGTAGAATTCCATACCAGTTATTATCATGTTATAGTGTGAATATGAAATACATATGTCAATGGGTTCAAGACATATATACTGAAACGAAAAAGAAACGCAACATGGAAAATTGTGATTAATTTTGTATTAAATATACATATCTGTATAAAAATCGCGGAAATAAACATGCACCCTGCCTAACACCCATACCAATCTTCAAAATCACCCAAGTGTGACTAGAGACCTATGCACTTCCGGCGCGGTAAAAACATCAAAAACCGTGCCTGTACAAACATATGCGTTCTTTTTTCATTCAAACCAGTATCAATTCATCACTAACATTGAGCCACATCATCGCCAATACTTTTGCAAACAATAATTCCTTTTACAATTATGCCACGGTTATCAAAGGTTGATAGAGGACGTGCTATAGCGATGCTTCTGGCAGGGAACACGCAACTTCACGTCGCTCGACAATTCAGAGTTCACAAATCGACTATTAGTCGATTAGTTTCACGTCTTAACGCAACAGGAAGAGTCGATGACCAGCCGAGATCAGGACGTCCACGCGTAACGTCGCGACGTCAAGACCGGGTTCTTAGGTTGGCACACCTGCGTAACAGGAGATTAACGGCCGCTGAAACGGCAAGGAATACGATTGGTAATCATAACCGTCGAATTCATCCCCAAACAGTGATCAACAGACTGCGTGAGGCTAATTTGCGTGCAAGGCGACAGTACGTTGGTTTACCACTAACACCGCAACGTCGAGCACGTCGTATGCAATGGGCAACGGCACATATGCCCAGACGTTTTCCTATGAGACGTTGGAGGTCTATGCTCTTCACCGATGAATCTCGATTCACGTTATTTCGAGCAGATGGCCGTCAACGTGTGTACCGGCGTCGAGGCGAACGTTTTGCTGACGCCTGTGTTTTGGAACACGACCGATTTGGGGGTGGATCAGTTATGGTTTGGGCGGGAATCTCCCATGGTTTGAAGACGCCTTTGGTGATAGTCAATGGGAATTTAACGGCCGTACGCTATCGGGATGAGATCCTTAGGCCCCATGTTGTGCCGTTTGTTAGGCAGCATCATCTAACCTTTCAGCAAGATAACGCGAGACCACACGTTGCAAGAGTCTGTAGAGACTTTCTTGCGACACAGAACATTGTTTCTATAGATTGGCCTCCATATAGCCCCGACCTGTCCCCAATCGAGCATTTGTGGGATGAATTAGACAGAAGAATTCGAAATCGCCGTAACCCCCCAAATACCCTCCCTCAGTTAGCAAATGCACTCGTCCAAGAATGGAATAACATTCCAATACGGAAAGTCAATGCCCTGATGAACTCAATGCAACAAAGAATTAGAGATGTGATAACTGTTCGAGGAGGACACACACGATATTAGGGCACGGTTTCAAAACTGCTGCCATTTCAACTTGGATTCACGTAGGGTACTACCAATCATGACCTTCTAGCAAAGTGACCTGTTCTTAAAAATCTCTAAACATTTAAAGGATGTTACATCAATATTCAATATTAACTATTACATATGAAATTTAAACATAATGCTCACAAGTATTATTTTATTAAACCTACAATTTGAAGTTGCGTTTCTTTTTCGTTTCAGTATATATTGTCCAAAAGCTTTTTAATTACAAAAGTTGTCTCGTGTGACTTTTTGATAATGACCTGGTCGATAACAACCAAGATCAAATAAGTTGTGGACCTTGATCTCATGGTGTGAATATGAACTAAATATGGCTAGGGGTTGATGAGATACAACTGTATCCCGGACGGACGAATAGTCAATCTATAACACAGTAGTTCACCTCGAACACAGCAATAGTGTGCCTTAGAAACAAGAGGAGTTAGATAATGTCGGACACCGGGAAGTTAATGTCGGACACCGGGAAGTTAATGTCGGACACAGGGGAAGTTAATGTCGGACACGAGGGAAGTTAATGTCGGACACGAGGGAAGTTAATGTCGGACAGAGGGGAACTTAATGTGGGACACAGGGGAACTTAATGTGGGACACAGGGAAACTTAATGTGGGACACAGGGAAACTTAATGTTGGACACAAGAGAACGTAATGTGGGACACAGGGGAACTTAATGTCGGACACAGGGGAACTTAATGTCGGACACGAGGGAACTTAATGTCGGACACAGTGGAACTTAATGTCGGACACAGGGGAACTTAATGTCGGACACGAGGGAACTTAATGTCGGACACAGTGGAACTTAATGTCGGATACAGTGGAACTTAATGTCGGATACAGGGGAAGTTAATGTCGGACACAGGGGGAGTTAATGTCGGACACAGGGGAACTTAATGTCGGACACAGGGGAAGTTAATGTCGGACACAGGGGAAGTTAATGTCGGACACCGGGGAAGTTAATGTCGGACACAGGGGAACTTAATGTCGGACACATGGGAAGTTAATCTCGGACACAGGGAAAGTTTATGCCGGACACAGGGGAACTTAATGTCGGACACATGGGAAGTTAATCTCGGACACAGGGGAAGTTAATCTCGGACACAGGGGAACTTAATGTCGGACACATGGGAATTTAATGTCGGACACAGGGGAACTTAATGTCGGACACATGGGAAGTTAATCTCGGACACAGGGGAACTTAATGTCGGACACAGGGGAACTTAATGTCGGACACATGGGAATTTAATGTCGGACACATGGGAAGTTAATCTCGGACACAGGGACAGTTTATGTCGGACACAGGGGAAGTTAATGTCGGACGCAGGGGAACTTAATGTCGGACACAGGGGAACTTAATGTCGGACACAGGGGAACTTAATGTCGGACACAGGGGAACTTAATGTCGGATACAGTGGAACTTAATGTCGGATACAGGGGAATTTAATGTCGGACACAGGGGGAGTTAATGTCGGACACAGGGGAACTTAATGTCGGACACAGGGGAACTCAATGTCGGACACAGGGGAAGTTAATCTCGGACACAGGGGGAGTTAATGTCGGACACAGGGGAACTTAATGTCGGACACATGGGAAGTTAATCTCGGACACAGGGAAAGTTAATGTCGGACACAGGGGAAGTTAATGTCGGACACAGGGGAAAGTTAATCTCGGACACAGGGACAGTTTATGTCGGACACAGGGGAAGTTAATGTCGGACACAGGGGAACTTAATGTCGGACACAGGGGAACTTAATGTCGGACACAGGGGAACTTAATGTCGGACACAGGGGAACTTAATGTCGGACACAGGGGAACTTAATGTCGGACACAGGGGAAGTTAATGTCGGACACAGGGGAACTTAATGTCGGACACAGGGGAACTCAATGTCGGTCATAGGGAAGTTAATGTCGGACACAGGGGAAGTTAATGCCGGACACAGGGGAACTTAATGTCGGACACAGTGGAACTTATTGTCGGACACAGGGGAAATTAATGTCGGACACAGGGGAACTTAATGTGGGATACATTGGAAGTTAATATCGGACACGGGGGGAGTTTATGTCGGACACAGGGGAAGTTAATGTTGGACACAGGGAAAGTCAATGTCGGACACAGGGGAAGTTAATGTCGGACACATGGGAACTTAATGTCGGACGCAGGGGGAGGAAACCTCGGACACAATGTCATGAGGATTAAACGCGATAAGTCATCTTTAAGGTATTGAATTGATGGTTGTGTGGTCATTGCATTTTTATTTGTGATTAACCTTCGATATTTGTACGGCGCATTGTGTTATCAAATTTTCTTCATTTAGTATTCATGACATATTTTCTGCAGTTATAAATTCCGAGTTTAATGGCTTGTCCGAACATGCCTTACCGGGGTCAATATTTAAGTGGGTGGCAGTTAGAACAATGAACATTGTACACCCAGACAAACTGCTGCATCAGGTATGGACTGGTCGGACAGGTGTTAGTATTACGTAACCGGTATATTTCTTGTAAGTCACCTGACCAGACCTATCCTTCGTAAACACAGACTTTATACATCATCATCTTAGTTTTAAACCCCCACAAACAATCTCGGGATGGATTGTGATAGGTAAGGTGGGTAAGTCGTCGAGGTTCGACTTGAACCTCGGAGATGTCAACCGAAATTACAACACCTGATAACGATGAGGTCAAGTAGCGAGGAACAATGGGTTTACCAAGTATACTTATACCAAATATACCTGTATTGTACCCATGCTTACATTGCTTTATTTCCTTTGTGTATATACATAAGTTTGTTGGGTTTTTTTTTTTTTTTTTGCTTTGTTTGTTTGTTTGTTGTTTTTTTTTTTTGCTTTGTTTTGTTTTTAATTATTTTAACAAAGGTGACCCAATATTTATATTAAGATATAATTCCATAAATTCCCTTTAGGGTTCCTCATCGCAATTCTCGCGGAGTAATTCGGTGATGTACTTACGATAGTATTCATTTACAAGAAAGATGCGGACATTATTTGTGGTAGCGTGGATCAACAGTTTATTTGTTTTTTATGTGTATGGAAGATCTAAGGATCCGCTTCCGTGTCGTAAGTAAAATTTTATGGAAAAATTATATATTCTGGAAAAAAATATATAAACTTAATAGATATCGCACATGCTTATTGTTGATAACAAATCGCCTTCACGATAAAATCGCACAAACGCCCCATCGTTACGATGGACGGGTGTAAAATTGACTTTGTTTAGGCTAACAAACCTCGAGGATTATCGCCTTTAGACGGTTAACAATTCATTGTATTAATCTTAACGAAGTCAATATATATTTTGTTATATGAAACGATACATCACTATACCATTTTTATTTTCAAAATGAATTCTGAATTTAACACAATTAAGTTAACACAATTTAACACAGTTAAGTTAACACAATTTAACATTATCAAGTTAACACAATTTAACATAATTAATTTCAACAATATTCACATTTATTAGTAGATTGATATCTAATAAAGCAATAAACGCCAGGATAGTACAGAGTTCTAATTTGAAGTTTTTCATTTACCATGACAGACTATTGTAATAGTACATGTAGCAGTTAAAACATTCTTCCTTCAGTTTCACTATTTTATTCCAAGTTATCAATTTGCCATACTTACCTCACATGGGAATTCGCCAGATTCAGGTTAAAATTTCATTTTGTCAAGACTTCTCAAAGTGATTTCGCCTAATCAGAAAACGTCAAAAGTTACGCCTTATAAGTTGCAGTTACACCAGTCCGTCTACGGGTGTAAAAATTGCGTTTGTGTGTGATTGTGTGTATCGATGGTGGTAAACTCGGTTAATTACTACTAGGCATATTTAGATAAACAAAAATGTAGATAATGGTGTTACCATAATTTGAATATCAGTTAAATAGCCTCAATATACCCACAATCTTCTTCAGAAAGGGGCCGCGGTGGCCGAGTGGTTAAGGTTTCCTGACACTTTAACACTAGCCCTCCACCTCTGGGTTACGAGTTCGAAACCTACGTGGGGCAGTTGCCAGGTACTGACTGTAGGCCGGTGGCTTTTCTCCGGGTATGCCGGCTTTCCTCCACCTTCAAAACCGTGCACGTCCTTAAATGGCCATGGCTGTTGAAAGGACGTTTAACAAAACAAACCAAAACAGAACTGGTTAATTTCTGTATAAGTTGCCTCTTAAAGGTATTATTACGGATTCTTAACCTCCACCTGTTGCTACAAAGAAATCAGTGTAAAGTATTGATATATATCATGATGTAGATATACACATATTCAGGTTTTTCATGTTATATCCCATGCACAGTTTTCTCCAGAACTTTAACGTGTGCGATGTATTCGTACACTAGATATACTAAAGATACAAACGCACTAAGGAAGGGATCAACAATGGACGTCTTCCTTTCTTCAAAATTGCTACATGTAAATTTTTCTCTACAGGTTCCCCAGGACAATGGGAGGCACAAGTTTACATGGTATGTATAGAAATGATTGACACTAATATCATTTACACAATTTTTTATTGAATATGTTATACTCGAATTGTTTGTTATAAATCATTGCAACATTTGCGTCTACTTTAAAAACCACATGTAACAATTTTGTTTCGCTCAGCACAAAGGCAAAAACGCGACGCATTAGTAAGTATTTATACTGAAATCTCATCAACTTTTTAATGTCATATAAGTTATTGGTCATTTTTATTATATTTTTAATGGGCTAACCTGTACCATCAACAGAGGAGATGTCAGCAGAGATGCTGTGTCAAATTACCGTAAAGGTGACGGTCTTTGCGCAACAAAACCATATACTTTAGTCCACGCAATCAGCACTATTACCGAAAGTTTACCCGCATTGGCTGCTCTACCACCGACTGGGAAGGTTAAAGGAACAGAATTAGTCCCTCTGACTGCCGCTGTAGAAACATCGGTCCCCAAACCCGAAACTCAGCTGCCTCCACCTTTGGTGCGGTTAGACGATTTACAGGTCTCTACTCCGATCCTGCCCGAACCTACCCGATCCTGCCTGATTCTACTCCGATCTTGCCCGATTCTGCCCGATCATGTCCGATCCTGTAAATCGTCTAACCCCCTTTGGTGGTATCTGGCGTCTCTTCAGCTCTGTCGTTAAGACGCCTTTGTTGGGCTCGCCACATCAAACCCTCCGCCTGCACATACGTCTGACTCTTCCCATGGTTTGCCTTTCGGGGGCTACTCAATGCAGTGGAGTCGGTCCCTTCAATAAAAAAGGGGGTGGATACTGTCAACAGGGTTATGGTCAAGAGGATGCTGCTCATGGTTTATTTACAGTAAAACTCATCAGCGTTGCCAGCAACTTTAGACATAAGTTTGGATTTTAAAACCCATGCATATGAATTTATTGAATTTGTGATTTGTTGTCGCAAACTCAAACTTTAGAACAATTTCAACTTCATGTGGAAGGCTCCAAACTTTCATTTGTTTAAAAAAAAAAGCAACATGTGAGGACAATTAACCAATAGACGTATGATGCCTTCTATATTTTTGTGGGAGTCTATGTTTTGGCCAGTCCCTGTGAGTCAGGTAACATTATTAAATATACAAGCATAATCCAAACTTTGTCAAAGCAGTCTGATCTTGCTCACGTGATGTCAAGCAATACAGCTATAGTAATGAGCGCCATTGTTTCCCAACGTTGCTTTGGGCGGCGGTCAATTACGAGTTATATTTACAGCAGGTATGTGCAATGTATTTAAAACAAAATCATCCAAATGGTGCCAATGTTCCGAGATGCATCCTGTTGCGTTGCTTGCTACAATCTCATTTTGCAATCGTAAGCTGCGATTGGGCGTAATATTGGTTGTAGGTAACAGTACTACTTGTGGCAGCATGACCAGTCTTCCTTAAGCTACGATCGTTCACGACTGGTAGGGTGTTCATGTACAACTGAACCTGCGACCACGGGAACTGCTCGAACGATCACCTATGATCACCTTCGTCTTAACACCATTTTGAACGTGACAAAAGACCTTCCTGCAACTAATTTTTCTTGTAAGATACCCCCACAAACTTTGGACACTATCGCACCTGTCTAAGATTTGTCAGCGATTTCAAAATCAGTCAATCGTAGGTAGGTTGTAAGCTTGGGACTTTTGTAATCAGAATCCAAACATTAACATTTTGATATTGTCTTCGATGATATCGCATAACTTGTATATGCTTATGAACTATTTGTCTTTTAAACTAGTTAATGTTCGGTAACAATGAACGAGAATATAAGATATCACATTGCTTTGAAATTTCGAAAATCCCGTATGTTGTTGCTAATTTCTGCTGAAGAAAAAATACAATTTTTTGTCTGTGTATATTCTTTTGCAATCAGTAGCGTCAACATTCTCTGTAAAAGGTCTCGGGTTGGGGTATGGTTCTTTATCCATCAGCCTAATTTGTGCGGTCTCCACCATAGACAAAATGTTATATTATCAAAAAAGAAGTTGTGAATATGCAATTTTAATTAATAAAAAATTGTCATATTTTAATCTAGTCAAATGTTTTTGTTATTGTGTATAGCGTCAGTCTTGCAAGCTCGTTCTTTCCAAGGTCATGTATAAAAGGATATAAATATATGCAAATTTTATATTCGTGTAACCATGGTATATACATCTAACTATAAGCAAAATGTATCATCTGCACTATGTGGTTGATTCGAAGGTTAAAGTCTTGAATTTCCTGTCGTGACTGCGCGGTGTTGAAAGCTACTCTGTACAGAATTTAAGGTATCGTTTTACATATTTCCTGAGTGTTGTAAGACATATGCCCCCTTTTTGTGAAACTGCATCATTTTCTATACCTGTTTGATGTAGAAGTCTTGGATTCTTTTTATTATTTTCAAAAAGATTTCAGGACTTATATTTGTATGAATGGATATAACAAGTAAGGGGTAAAGAAACGAAATAAGCTCTGGGATCCTTCATTTTGATACATACACCAGCGCCCTGGTAATATGGGGTTGGTCACAGGTAACAGGGTGGTCGGGTGGCTTAGTGATAACACACTTGCCTTTCATCTAGACGGCCTGGGTTCGATTCCTTGATCGGACGTGAAAGAGTACATTGTATGAGATCACCTGCCCAACCACCTGGACCAACAAGAGTGCTTGATATTTAGGTTGTGGTTAACTTGTTTTGCAAATGTTGTAAAAATAGATCAATTTTACGTGGTAACCGGAAATGGGTTGTATTTACACATTATTGTATTCTTTTGAGGGGATTATGGTCTGATAATGTCGACGAGGGATGGCAGAGTACTCGATTCGGAGGCGAGGGTGTACTATTTAACCTCAAGACAACACTTTCAGACTATTTTGCCCTCAAAAGAAGGCAATAAGTTTTTAGTATATAACATTCAACGAAAAAGTTCACCACCAGGGGGCATGTCAGCGTCAGCCATTTCTGTCGTCTGCATCCAGCAACATAGTAACAGAGATGCCACAATAGATTCGTGTTCAGTTTCGCGCCAAATTTTATAGTGCCGGAAGCAGAGTACTAACCTCTCAAAGTATCCGTTTGTCTAGCCATTGGGAAGAAAATGGTATATTATATAAATGTACTTCTTTCTTCTAAATCTGATCCGTCTTCGTTAAGGTGCGTTCAGGAGCCGCGGTGGCCGAGTGGTTAAGGTGTCGCGACACTTTAACACTAGCCCTCCACCACTGGGTTGCGAGTTCGAAACCTACGTGGGGCAGTTGCCAGGTACTGACCGTAGGCCGGTGGTTTTTCTCCGGGTACTCCGGCTTTCCTCCACCTCCAAAACCTGGCACGTCCTTAAATGACCCTGGCTGTTAATAGGACGTTAAACAAAAAACAAACCAAACCGTCTTCGTTATATAAATTGTGTAAATCCAACACTCCCACATGATGTTTGAATCATTTATGTTTTTAAGCAAAACGTTATGCTGAGATATACAGAGTGGCGTAATCTTAGTTACGATGCAGTCAACCAGAGGGAGTACCGGTCAGCGGAAGTGGATGTAGCGGCTGAGCATGAGCACATCGATACACTTATTCTCTGGAAAGAGGTATGCTATATGTTTTCAAATGATAAGTTTTCAACAAAATTAAGGCGCTTTATGTAAAGAACAATTATCAAATATTGAAGTCAGTACAATGTATTTTTCGGAAACAGGGACCTCTACAAATGGAAGTTGAAGGAATGTCAAAGGATTAGAAATTCGTTGATTATTAATTTATGCTGGTTTTTCAGAAGAAAATGTATGAGGTGAACAAGTTTCTGAATACGTGTACAATCACAAACCTGAGCGGAGCTTTTAGACCCCGGGGGGTTCCGGCGTCCAACACTACTTACGAGGAAGGTTACGCAATTGGAGGTCAGGGGATTCCCGGAGAGTACATGACAGTCTATAATTTCTACACAGAACTCCCAGACGGTGAGTGGTAGGGAGGTCAGGGGATACCCGGGGAGTACATAACGTTCTATAACTTCTACACAGAACTCCCAGACGGTGAGTGGTAGGGAGGTCAGGGGATACCCGGGGAGTACATGACAGTCTATAACTTCTACACAGAACTCCCAGACGGTGAGTGGTAGAGAGGTCAGGGGATACCCGGGGAGTACATGACAGTCTATAACTTCTACACAGAACTCCCAGACGGTGAGTGGTAGGGAGGTCAGGGGATACCCGGGGAGTACATAACGTTCTATAACTTCTACACAGAACTCCCAGACGGTGAGTGGTAGGGAGGTCAGGGGATACCCGGGGAGTACATAACGTTCTATAACTTCTACACAGAACTCCCAGACGGTGAGTGGTAGGGAGGTCAGGGGATACCCGGGGAGTACATGACAGTCTATAACTTCTACACAGAACTCCCAGACAGTGAGTGGTAGGGAGGTCAGGGGATACCCGGGGAGTACATGACGTTCTATAACTTCTACACAGAACTCCCAGACGGTGAATGGTAGAAAGGTCAGGGGATACCCGGGGAGTACATGACGTTCTATAACTTCTACACAGAACTCCCAGACGGTGAGTGGTAGGGAGGTCAGGGGATACCCGGGGAGTACATGACGTTCTATAACTTCTACACAGAACTCCCAGACGGTGAGTGGTAGGGAGGTCAGGGGATACCCGGAGAGTACATGACGGTCTATAACTTCTATACAGAACTCCCAGACGGTGAGTGGTAGAGAGGTCAGGGGATACCCGGGGAGTACATGACGTTCTATAACTTCTACACAGAACTCCCAGACGGTGAGTGGTAGAGAGGTCAGGGGATACCCGGGGAGTACATGACGTTCTATAACTTCTACAAAGACCTCCCAGACGGTGAGTGGTAGAGAGGTCAGGGGATACCCGGGGAGTACATGACGTTCTATAACTTCTACACAGAACTCCCAGACGGTGAGTGGTAGGGAGGTCAGGGGATACCCGGGGAGTACATGACAGTCTATAACTTCTACACAGAACTCCCAGACGGTGAGTGGTAGGGAGGTCAGGGGATACCCGGGGAGTACAGGACGGCCTATAACTTCTACACAGAACTCCCAGACGGTGAGTGGTAGGGAGGTCAGAGGATACCCGGGGAGTACATGACGTTCTATAACTTCTACACAGAACTCCCAGACGGTTAATGGTAGAGAGGTCAGGGGATACCCGGGGAGTACATGACGTTATATAACTTCTACACAGAACTCCCAGACGGTGAATGGTAGAGAGGTCATGGGATACCCGGGGAGTACATGACGTTATATAACTTCTACACAGAACTCCCAGACGGTGAATGGTAGAGAGGTCAGGGGATACCCGGGGAGTACATGACGTCTATAACTTATACACAGAACTCCCAGACGGTGAGTGGTAGGGAGGTCAGGGGATTCCCGGAGAGTACATGACAGTCTATAAATTCTACACAGAACTCCCAGACGGTGAATGGTAGAGAGGTCATGGGATACCCGGGGAGTACATGACGGTCTATAACTTCTACACAGAACTCCCAAATATAATTACATTATATACAAAAAAATATTATCCTATAGAGTATGGCGTGTCAAACGTGCAATATTCAATAATTGTAAATATATGTACAATAATACACACACACACACACACATTTATATATATATATATATATATATATACATATATATGCAATAAAAAATGTTTATGTGCAATAAACTGTATTTATATGCAATATTTATACAAATGTATTTGCATAACTACAAATATTTATGTAATAGAAAATATATATATATGTGCAATAAAATAATGAGTCATTTCTGACTTACATACAACTCTCTTCCACCTTCATTACAAACCCCTTTGACTTACGTTCCATGGCCGCAACTTCCCAGCTATGACTGCATGTTACAGCGCCAGGATGATTTGCTCATCCAATCAAACAAGCCGTAACATCAACCTCAGATGAGGTAACAGATGCTATCCCACAATGCAAATTATCGCAAATATATACATTTTATTGCACAAATATATTTTTTATTTCACATACATATTTGTATTGCATATACATGTATATTCTTTGTAAATATAAATGTTGCTCATAAATATGTTTTATTCCATATATATTTTTATTGCATATACATTTACAATTGTTGCACATAAATATTTTAAATACATATATATATATTGTTGCACATATATTTACAATTATTGAATGTTGCAACGTTTGACATGCCATATCAGAGTGCTCTTTTCTTACAGCACATTTTAAACCAGTCGGTTGTTTTACTGGTGACGTAGGTTGAAATATTAACAATGTAATAGGATAACGTTTATTTTATAAGTACTTTGCTGCATTTTATTTATGTGCTTATTTGCATTATCATACATTTTACAAAGATTGGGAGGGACAATGCTTCCACGACCAGAACGTGATATTTCAGTATGATGACACTATCAAATGACCATCTCTCATCGTCTTCCATAGATAATGACCTCATTTATTCAAAGAAATGAAAAAATGACAAAATCAGATATTTCATCAGAGAAGCAATACAATTTCAGACTTTATTACGAGTCGGCAAGAGGATAAATAGGAACAGGTTGGTGGGTAACTAAAAGATGTCCTCGCTTTACCGAACTAATTAATTATTCAACCTTCCTGAAACTTTATACGCTTACTCACACCTATCATTTCTTGTACGAGCTTGTGTTTCAACCACCGGAGGTTAAAATTGACGTCACTGTTACTAAAAATAGGTCTTCGCTCTACCGACTTTATTAATTATTTAAATTTACTGAAACCAATACACACTTAATTACAGTCATCTAGATCTATTGGACGAAATTGCATTTCATCCAATTGGGCTCAAAATGAAGTTACTGCTACTATGAAAAGATTTTAAAAATCCGTGCTCAATCCGATTGGGCTGATCAGAATCTTAATGCACAGCCATCTTGACTTCTACGAGTTCAAGTTTCCGATGACCTTGACCTTCCAACTTCATTAATGCCCTCATAGTCCTGGAACTCCATACAGTTACTACATGTAACAACAATCGTCCTTTGACCATTTGGGTTTTTGTCGTCCTGTGACCTTTAAGGTTTTTGTCGTCCTTTGGATATTTGGGTTTTAATCTCATGGAGTCAAAATTTAGGTCACTGCTACTCTGCTACTAACAAAAGATGTCTGACGCGATCACTCTACCAACTTCATGAATTATTTCTGACTTTCCTAAAATTCCATACCCTTACATCTTCTTGTAATTATCCTAAAATGTTATGCACTTATTCACAGCTATGATCTTTTGAATGGATTTGCATTTTTAATCACACGTGCTCCAAATTGAGACCACCAACTTCGTTAATTATGGAATATATATAATTTATTGTTAATAATCAAAACTCTTCTCCGAACTATTATATCTTGTCATGATATGTCGTTGTGTTTTCCTGAGCGACATTGGAATTAGAATATGCTTACCATCTTTTGTTAGGTAATGGTCAATGTTGAACAGCGAAGGGATTCGTATCGCTTGAGATGCATTGTTTCATTAGTATTGATTCGATCATCTGGAATGGTTTGATATAGTGTTACATTCATAAATTGTAATTTCGTCTATCGACCAATAACGTACTAGATTTTTTTGTTGATTTTTGTTGTTTTTTTTTTTTTTTTTTTGTTATTTTGTTTTTGTTTTTGTTTTTGGTTTTTTTTTTTTAATATTTTTCAGTAACTGTTGTCTTAATTTTTATAAGACCATATTTGTTTTTTTATTTTCAATCATATATCAATACCTTCGTCTTGTGTTTGCCAGGTCACCTGACCAGTCTCGTGTCCCATCCAAGCTGCTTCCCTATCTGGGACTACCACTATACGACCGACCAGGGGATCCAACACACCATGTAAGTTTCTGGCTCGGCTTGTTACTATCTATCATCCCTTCCCAAACTGTATTGGGCTGGGTCATTTCGGGATTAATGTGCAGTAACATGGACATTTACCTGGTCTTAAGAACTATACTTTTTGACAGGTCTAATTTCCTAATAATCCAATACGACTATGTTAGAGGTGGCCCTGGATTGACGACACCGTTTTCTCTGCAACCGTTAAAAATCGCCAATCCTTCTATTGTTAATAATTAAATAAGAAATGGGGTCTTGGTAATGCTGTTCTTTATAATTACATAATCACATGTTTTCTAAAAGAGCCGTGATTATTTCTAGATACAGAAGAACTAGCGTAGAATATCATAATTCAATGCCAGTGAGAAAATTGACATATTTCATTTTGAGTTTTAAAGAAATAAATTCGTTCCTGAACCAGAGAAAAATTAACATACATCTAAAAGCAAAAGAGAACTTAATGTATACTCCTGAGAAAATAACGGCATTTTTGAACCAGGGGATAAATTGACATATTCCTGAGTTAGGAAGATAATTGCTATACTTCCGAAGCAGGTTGAACCAGCAGCTCGAATCATAACGAATCCGCTGCTAACTTCAGCCCGCTTTCTTCTGAGCTAGAGAGAAAAATGACAAATATTGTTCTAGGGAGAAATTGATAGATCTGTTGCTTTTAGCTAGCGCCCATTGATATTGCTATATCATAAATGACATTTATTAAAATTTAAATTCCTCTTACAGATACCAGGGAGTGACTGTTGGAATAACCGATCCGAGTGTGTTTGATGTCCCAAAACTGTGCCTCAAATAGATATCTTAACAAACAGCTAGATGTGTTTACTTTTAACAAAATTAACGTTTACACGTGAAATATACTATATTTTCTATTTTAATTTGTAATAAAATATATAAGTTGTGGTATGTGTGCTATTTTTCATTAATGTTGAACAAGTTGCTACAGCGCCGACGAAGAGTAATTGTGATTGGTTTAAAACAAGAATAGGCTGTAGTGTATTGTTATACAATACCCCAAAGTAAATACTTTATACTAGTACCACCTTCCAAAAGTTAAAGCTTCCAATTGTACCTTTTAAATTTAAAATGGAAAAATAATTATTTGCATCCCGAAGAAAGTCTATCTTGCTCCGCTTCTACCAACTTCGACATTTTCGTGGTACATGTAGGAAAGGTTTATTTTAAGAAAGATAAATTCTGTTATTTTTAACAATGTAGTTCTTTATTCATGTACACGTAGAATTGAGATATCACTTTGTGATATTATCATTATGCACATAGTTGGTACTTGTTTTTACATGAACACATCTATGCCAGCTGTTAATTTTTGTATGTATATATTTCCACTGAGGACTCGAGTTATACCAAACACATGTTAGACAATATACATCATCTTTAGTAGCTGATACGGACCCTGTGCAGTTTACAATTCTACCTGTTTGAAGAAGCATGTTCAGTTAGCCGAATACTATTGTATAATGCATCTTACATTAATTCATTACCATGTTTTAAGACCTGTCATTGTTTGTTGTCGATGTGATATCGCAGCCAGTTACTCCACAACGACTATTATCCTTCAATATAAACATTCCCCACCTGAGGTAAATCTGGGTATTACATCAAATCATAAAACTGGGCTTAATTAATACTCATTGCACCGAGTGAGCACTCACTTCTACTGAGTAAGAATTGCCCCTTACAAGCTTCAGCAGACGTCTTTCATGAAAAATTTGATGACGATACCAATAATCAAAGAAGAATACGGACATCCCTGAACGACAGGTAGCACAGGAGTTGTTCACCACAGAATGAAAGATTTGTATCATAACGATTTAAATTTAAAAAAAAAAAAACGTTGTCTGGGTCGATACTCGAGTAATTCAATTTGACATCACGGATGATGACAGTAATGGACGTAAAATTGAAAAAGAGAGAGAAGGAAAATATAAGAGAGGAAGAAAACCAGATAAACAAAACTTGCACACAACAACATCAGATTAACATAAGATAACTACTTTATTTAACATGAAAATCAAACTTATCTGTTATTCGAACTCGTTACACTTAAACCTGTGCTCACAAACTCACCGACGTAACCACAAAGCCTTCACGACTGATTCCACAACGTGTAAAGTCGCAGGCATCATTTTAAACAGTTGCATATATACGTATACACATATGCAATTTACCTATTTTCCTTTCTTGAATATCGACTCGTCTGCCAAACATTTGATTAGGTAAATATATAATTTAGTGTAAACATGGTGCGGGTGATGTTTTGGAGAGACAGTTCAGAAGTTGCAGGGAATTGCCATCATAACCTTTGAACTTTGACGTCGAGGGGGATATGAAAGACAGCAGTTGTTTATGAACAGCATTCCTCTACTTCTGATAGAATATTTTAGCAGGTAAGACATTAAATTTCAACAAAATCAAATAGCCCTTTTGCTGTCATATAAGCATGAAAAGTTGGGCGAAAATATTGTTGATATACCGCATAAGGTTTAAAGCTAAACCTCAAAAGTAGCCAATAGAGAAAGCTAAACTCCTAACAAGCCAACATCGTTAGTTTTGGTTACCACACGTTTTATTCGATGTAGTTTGGCTATTATGCACTCCTTAAGCGCATTGCAGCACATTGTCTTATTTCATATCCATGGTTCAGTCATAGAGAAGTCAGCAGCTTCACAAATGCAGTGATATAGTACTTGGTGGACAATTTGTTCAAAAACTTAAATGTGAGGTTATTGCTCGTTCAAAAATTTCACTAAACAAGCTTGTGCATAATAGATATGAAAAAAACCTTGTACAAATCAAACATCCGTTATGGAATGTTTCAAGTATACATTATCATCGATTCTTGTCTGTAGTGCTCTACTACGGCTTAAAGGCGCATGCATTGCAATAATTAACATGCATGTGATCAAATGATTTTACATACAAGTGAAGGACTTTCGTATCGAAGAAAAAAATCAAATATCCATAATTACTTCATGTATTTCTACTGTAATATGAAATCTAAGCACTATGTCAACTGGGTTTTGAGGAGGTGAAAAAAAACATGAAATGCACATGCATGATTTAAACGGGACAGAATCGAGACCTCCCGATCAGGATAGCAAAGTTTGAATATGAATCGCCTAGTCCTCGTCGACAATGCCATATTCGTGTACAGAGTACAGTACATCATGGCAATCATGCATGCTAGATAGCATAACCTGATTAGTTTGTCCTTCATTCTAGTATATAATAATGACATTCATCGTCAATTGAAATGATTGCACAGAAGACAATCATAATAAAACACTTATCTATTAAAAGAGAATTAGATACACAAGTGTCAAAATGATTCGGACTACACCACACGGCTGTTTCGTCCTTCATATTGGAGATTGAAAAATACATATGGTTCGAGAAAAGCCAATCACAATTACCTGGTAATACCAGAAAACACAGGTATTGTTTAATAAAGTTCAAGCAGTATCAATGAAGCCTAAAATTTAGAATCGTTTACACGCAAACGTTTCTTTCAGTTTTGAAGCAATGTTGGGTGAGCATACTGATATAAATCGGTAATAAACAAAGTTGCTATCTTAATGAACAAAGGAGAAGCAATTGTGAAAATTCACGGCAAACCTATTTAACTAATATCTAAATAGGTTTACAAATTTTGGATGTCTGAACAATGTACAGTCAACAATAAAAAGCAATAGATATCGTCTGCAGGATATGTGTCAATTCTTAACCTACGGTGCATGTTTAAGCAACTATAATTGTAAAAAAAAAAAACACTGATAGAAATGTTATCCGGCATTTTTTTTTTTTATATATATATATATATATATATTTCATATACATGAAACAAACACTTTTAATTGATTACAAAAATTAAAGGTTTGCGCAACCTTAGTTTGTAAATATCTATATCAGTGCGAAGCAATAACATTACAATTAGGTAGGTCCTACACGAATGCATGCTCGTATGCTGAATGCTGTGCGTGGACTCGTCACTCGCACCTCTTTATGCCATTGACCTCAACCGAGGTCAACAGTGCTTTAAAACTCGTAAACGTACATGGCTCGAGTATCGCTTTTTCTACAGATATAGTAGCTTTAATGATTATGAGGTATACGGATTTATTACATTTTTACCAGGAAAACATCGAAAATGATTCATTCTATAAATATGATATTCTTCACTAATGAAAAATATCACCTTTTCTCATTTGACCAATCAAAACATTGCTTACAAACGACAATGGGAAATATTAAGATTTGCATATATCTCTCCGTCATGTTATGTAGCGTCATAATGCAAGATAGAATACATAACGTGACGATTTGGCGTACTTTTTATGAGCCTTTGACAGCACTCGGAACTCCTCGGATGTTATTACACAGCCGAGGAGTTCCAATTGCTTTGACAGGGGACCGCAATGAATTCTGGGAGAGATTAAGCTTCCATGGTATATTTTGCTATGAAATGTAATAAACAGAATATCTAACAGTATCCTTAGTAATATTTTGATATTTAACATTTTGATGGCAGAATAAAACCTTGTATTTGTTTTTAAAAACCGTAAATAAAACTTAAGGACCGTGATTTGACATTGTACAGTTATTGAATTCGTTCTAATTGTTATGAAAATCAGTTTGTCTGTGTATGCTGTAGATTTAAAAGACCAAATTGTATTTATCTTGTTTAATTTCGCACAAACATCTGTAAACCTGTATTTCGTCACCAATCCACCTTTATGCTTATATCACAAATGCTGTTACACAGTTTATACCCGGTGAGCGTTCTGTAGTCACTCAAGTGAAATCTGCTCTTATCACTAAACGGGTACAGTAGTGGCCTCGAATATTTCAGTTGATATATGACATGGAAGGAGATATGTGTCAAGAATTTTTCTCGTACATCGGGAAGAAACACTAGCATTATAGCGAGTTTCCTAGTTTATCTTTCATCGTCGTAATCGTTGTAACCACAGTAAAGTTAAATATGGATGATCAATCTGGATCAGACACTATTCCACAGAAAACGTCGCCACTCATTTTCTATGTGAATGGGAAGAGGGTAAGTTTAAGTTCCTTATGTTCATTTCAGGTATCGAAATAAACATCCTCATGGAAGTTATGTCCTATATCAAGGTATGCTTTATGCCAGATATACAGTCAGCTGTGAATCAGAGTTTCAGACTTGTTGTAAATATACATTATATGAATACATTTTGTATTTTATTATTCTATATGGTCCATTATACCTTTAAAATTTATGGTTTAAGACACAAAATGATCTGGCAAAGAATCTTAACTGGAAAGGGTATTTAAATGGACGAGCTGAGGTGTGCATGAGCATTTCATAAAAACGGGTGTAAGTTATTTGTATATCTGAAGTACTTTGACATTAGCTATTTCAAAACGACATTGTCAATGCACTTTACAAAATACAGTTTTAAAAACTGTATGTGTCACAAAATAATTTTAAGCTAATGTTATGTATATAGTCATCCGTCTAGTGAGCAACGATAAGGGTTAAAATATGTGGAATTCGAATCGTTTCATCAAGCATGAAAGGAAAGATTTTTTAAACGAATCAGCGTTTAATTTTTAAAATGTTAATATTACGCCAAGTGATAACTTCGCCACACATGCATGATCTTGTATCACTAAGAAAACATCCCGGGTCCAATAATGCCTTGTTTTCAGCTCAGCCGAAGTAACATTACACCTCCGCCTATGTTTATTGAGGTCGTGTTGTGTGGTTACTGAAGCGATCGTCAGTGACTTCAACGTTTACATATATCCACATCAACTCTACGGAGAGAGTGACTAGCTCGCAAATGGATTTTTTCTTTCTGTCTCATAATCATCTTTCTTTCCTTTGTTTGGCCATATATCCTTGTTTGACCTTCCATCCAAGCAAGGAAGGTTCCGTGTTCTGGCCTAGACCAAAACAAATAAAAAAGGGGCTTAGTTATGGTTTTAAAGGTTCATTGATTGGCGTTAATGACCGATATCTCAATGTATATGTAACAGGATTGGATGCCGTGCCACAGCGGCAAATGAGCACAAATATGTAGGCTAGTATACAGTTATCATTACCTTAACTAAAACGTACATTAAACACAAGACATTCTAGTTAGTGCCCGTCTGCGATATTGATGACATACGCCTGGTACATCTAGGTCGAATGCTTGTTGTGTCAAATTCTCAGTACTGACGACACATGCCTGGATGATCTAGGTCAAATCCACGTCAGGTTGTCCGTATTGACGACACACCTCGTACATCTAGGTCGAATGCGTGTTGTGTCAAATTCTCAGTATTGACGACATTCCTGGTAGATCTAGGTCGAATCCACGTCAGGACGTCAGTATTGACGACATACCTGGTAGATTTAGGTCGAATTCGTTTTATATTATATTTTCGGATCGGCATGCCAACGAGTATCGATCTCGTGTAACTTCATAATGCATAAGGAATTATAATATTGCCTAATAAGGAAATCTTGCTGACCATAAAAGCTGACCTCTCAGTGTAAATTTACATGCATTCTGTATTCCCATACAGAGGTAAATAACAGGCATTGAGACTCGGACCTCCACAATCTAGACCAGAACGTGATATTTCAGTATGATGACACCACTATCCAATGCTGGGTTTGGTTTATTTTATTTAACGTCCTATTAACAATCAGTGTCATTTAAGGACGTGACTGGTTTTAAAAGTGGAGGAAAGCTGGAGTACCCGGAGAAAAACCATCGAACCACGATCAGTAACCTGGCAACTGCCCAACTTGGGAGTCGAACTCGAAACCCAGAGTTGGAGGGCTAGTGATAAAGTGTCGGGACAATCGGCCATCGCAGCCCCCTATTCAATGCGCAAGTTATTAAGGATACAAGAACTGATATATGAAATTAAATACTAACCAAGCATGTCAAGAAACAATGGTAAAATATAGCAAACTCTGAGCAAAAATTTGAATTTCAAGAAGACGCTTGAAAAAGTACAATAGAATATGCTCATCTGCTCCGACAGGTAAAGCCTCATATACTCCATCAAAATATGACACATATATTATGTCACTTCCCCAAAAGTACCATATTGGTGGCATCGGAGACTATAGTAATATCAACGAGTACCAACTAAGTATGGCTTTATATCGGACATAGAAATACAGGATTTGCCAATGAGATCATGAATTCAGCCATACAGCTCTTTGGAAACCCTTTGTTGTCAGTATTTCCGTTAGCAATAGACATTTATCATGGAAATCGTGAAGAGCAGGTCTTCGCATTGGACATGTAAATACCGTAGGTAGTGGAGGTAAATTTACCACAAGGATATTGAAATACTGTTATAATACTAGATAAGTTGCTGCTCGGATAATCTCTTCTATACAATCAGTGTCTTATGAAACCATAAAACAAGTCGACCAAAAATGGGACAAAGTATGTTCAAATACTTACATCTGTATGTTGTCGACCAGGATATTTAAAGATGATACATTGCTGACAGCGTATACACTGTTTTTAACGGAAATGCATGAAAGAGAGTCCGTAATATAGAAATATGTTTAATAAACACCATCAGAAAACAATACCTTATGCTTCTCTATTTCCTTAAATAATGACTACATTGTCCTTGAAGAACAATTGAGTATCTATTCGCTAGGTTTTTGAAAAGATAAAATTAGAAACTGGTTCTTTTGGAAGGAGGTTATAACGTAAGTAATTATTCTTTTGTATTGTACAACAATGTAGCTGAATGGTTTCTTGTTTTCAGTGGATCATAATGACCTTTCGTCAGATGTAGTTACTTTTATGATCGTCGATGAATTCACTGGACCGTAGTCGTTTGTTTAATGAAATATGATTCTCAAACATGAACACTACTTGTAACACTGTTCGACTACTTGTAAACGAAATTCCTATAAGGATGGTGTTTATAATTAAGAAGGGTATTTCAAAGAGTGAAAAGAAAAGTTTTGAAAGAAAGAATGTTTTAAGAAGTGGATTTAAAAATTAATCAAAAACACGTTTTAGTTCTTCTAAATCTCAAATTCCCTCTATTAGATTAAGCACTATCTCGAGACATAATTAAAAACTAGCATATAATGACATACACCAAGTTTCGTAATCCAATACAGACGAGGCAGGTTCGCATTCTTATGATTAATCTATGATTTGATAGATAGCAATTGTGACGCATTACTAGGTAGTGCTTTGTCTTTTGAAACATTTTGAAATCAATATTGTCTTCGTTATCAAGTAAGAAGCAGTTAAATAAATGTAATAATAGGGATTCTATATTACATGCATTGAAATAAGAAAATAATGAAGAAACCGTTGACGTTATGTATAAAGAAGTAGGTTCCACGACATTGAAGTTGTATGTTTTTAGAGAATTCTTGAGTTTTCTTATCATAGCCTTTCTGTAGAAAAACCTTCTGAATATAAACAGATGGGTGTGTCCTTATCAATATAATTTCTTTGTTATTATGCGAAAGCTTTTCGTACGATACCCGACGAATTTGAAAGAAATATTCAAATTAATGTTTATATAGCATTGTACTAAAATCTTATAGTATAGGTCTCGAATTAGAACTGTAGAGCGAGTACAGTAAGATCCCTCCGATAATAAATCATAGCACTTGAATAGGATATTCCGCACAATGTAGGAATCCATAATTATGATGCTTGAAATCAAAAAGCACAAAAAAGCACTGTTCATGTTCTTATAGAAATTGCACACATCAATTTACCATATAAACAAACATACGATATTTGATTTATAGAAATTCATACAGATATAGCTTGGTCGATACGCACATAGAATTGAGTTTGTCGAACAGTGTAAAATAGTTGTGTATATTTTAACATACACTAGAAATAATCCTAACTCCGCAATAAAATTGATATCACTACAGGAAATATACAATGTACACCATCGGGTAGTTACCTACTATTTTGCATAAAATCTATGATCCAGTGATTCTTTAGCTACGGATTCCCGAATCCACTATATTTAGGTGTATACTGACCGACCAATGGTCATCAATTTTGCTTGTCTAAACCTAACATAGATAAAATATGTTGATGCTGACAATAGTTTTAAAAAGTAGAAAATGTCCTTAAGAGGTAAATTTTGCGGGGGGGATCTCTAAGATAAGGTATATTGCCCAAGTCTAGATCTGCATCCCACACAAGAAAGGTAAACCAGAAGACAAAAACATGTTAAATAAATATTCTTGATCTTTTCTCTCCAAAATTGCAGTAGACATCTTAAGCACATACATGATTAAAAAGCAATGATAACATCCTACGTCGTTTGAATTCATCCCCATATCTTCAATCCAAACAACCAGTTGGTAGAAAAAAAGGTTTCAAAATAAAAATGGTCGATGTTGGGCAATAAGAACTTTGATGTCCACAAGCACAGCTTTAAAACGACAATGAATACAGATAGTCTAGCTATAACCAAGTTGCTTTGCAAGTTTAAGACACTCGATGTGAGCTTATTTTATCTGTTTGTTTCGTATTTTCGAGAGGAGCTGTACGCACCGTGACTGGTAAACAGTTCCTTCTAATCTGGGTTAGATTAAAGAAGACTGACCTTGACCTCTCGTTGTTATCCGCTGCAGAGATATTACCTGAGCAGAAACCTGGATGAACACACAAGACACACACATATGTCGTTATCATTTTACAGTGTTCTTCAAGTAGTGTGTATTTATATTCTATTGGGATATCCCAAATGGTATATGGATTATCTTCATGTATACTATAAAAGGTTCAACCAAAGGTCACATGTCGAGAGTTTGGCATCTTACTTGAAAGATACCACAAACTATCTGAAATAGACACCCTTTAGTAATCTACCTGATGATAAACTCTTAGTTACCATGTATTTTGTCTCCCTCTACACCAACATTCCACACAAAATTGCTGTGCAGCTTGGGACACTCTCGAGAATAAGCATCCTTCAACAGATGGTTGGGTGGAACTTCTGAACCTAGTGCTCGTATTGAACAATGTTTCCAATCAACGAGGAACACTACTGCAAACAGTTAGTGTTGTTAGAAGGATCGCTTGGCATTTAAATTATAATTATATACACGACGTCCTGCATTAGGCTTCCATGTTTTTATTCATCTTCACCATACATTAACAATCAAATCAACTTCCGGTAACAATATCCGGATTTTGGTAAAAACCAATATCAACAAAATAAATCAATTCCGGAATAGGATTGTCTCACTTCGACCATACGCATGATACAACCAGATATATCACAGACCAGTAAATACTTAATATACGACATGCCCCCGCCCCCCGGAAAATTGGGCTCCGTGAAATTTAAACCTGGCCGTGAGAAATTTGATCACAACATTTCGGCCATTGGCACCAAGATGGCACCGTCATACATGTTTATTGGCTACTTAAGGTAACATTACTCGTAACAGCTCACTCGAAACCACTCAGCAGATTTGAAGTCATTGATGGTGGACATCAATTTGAGAGTCTATTAGGTAATTCATTCGTTTTGCGACAAAAACACTTTGGAACGCTAATGGAAAATGATCACGGATTTACACACTAAATCCATCCAGTTGTCATCCACCTCAAACCACAGGGAGCATTCCATATCCACAAGCGTTGGGCTTTGAGAATCACACGCATTGTCTCTGACGAGGATGTCGATGCAGCTCTAGCTGATACCGAGATCGACAGAGGGAAAAGGCAATGTCAGACTAAAACCTGGCAGAGTGCTAGCTGTGGAAACATTTCACCATGGCACGCCACTTTTTTCAGCAATCTTCCAGAAACACTGATATATCCTGCTGTTGTTTAGTTAATTCGGGGGTATTTCCCCCGAAACCCCAAAGTAACAGCAGACCATTCATTCAATTATGCTTTCGCTCTCTCGTTCTTACCTCGTATTTTCGCGCCATCCACCCAAATACATGTATATGAAAGCTACGTTCAGAGTCCAACAAAGATTTAATATGTTCGGTGTTTACACTGTGCTTTGGGGGTTTACATTATGTTTTTGGTGTCTTCACGATGTTTTTGGTGTGTGTTTTATCATATTGTCCGCGTTATAAATCCTTATGTCTGCGTGATTAATCGGTTTGTTAGATCTAATTGTTGCTGTTTTTGCCAGCGGCTGAAAGCTTTCTTTCTTGAACAACCTTTGATCTGGCTGTCAGAAAACCACAATTCGATTAATCGGGGACTGAAACAAAATTATATTATATTGATTTTCCTTTTAAATCATTTTGCAGGTTGTCGATAACGACTCCGACCCGGAAACAACTCTTCTTCAATTTCTTCGCACAAACTGTATCCTTGAATGTTTGGTATTTCGATAAGGAAAATCCACATAATTGTATAAGACAATCTGGGTATGATCTGAAATGGCTTGTTCGCTCAAAACACAGCTACCTTTGTCTACATTTGTAGTTTCTGTAATCTAGCAGTTGTGTTCTCAAACAGAATGAACTGAACTCTCGCTTACATATCGATAGCTCTAACGATTGTTTGCTGAATCAGGTCCTACCATAATACGCTGTGTTATTCCACTCTTTTGATCAGTCGGAATTTTCTCGCGTGCTTCGTATTCCGTGATATTTTGTTGACGTCATCGCGAATTGCTTCGACACAATACCGTCGTGTT
Organism: Pecten maximus; assembly: GCF_902652985.1. NCBI lineage: Eukaryota > Metazoa > Mollusca > Bivalvia > Pectinida > Pectinidae > Pecten > Pecten maximus. Next base: position 1,947,260 of record NC_047017.1, on the reverse strand, counting down.
AAGGCTGTGACCTGTTACACAATTTGCTACTGATCGGTATGGAAAACTGTTACGTTCTCCCAGCTCTTGCAACATATTCATGATCCATGCAACGACTTTGCCGACAAGAATTTCCTCAATGATTTTGATAGTGATGACTTTATAGCATCTAAACACAAGAATTGTCGGCGACGTATAGAAAGTCGGGATTCCTTTTAAAATGTTAACGAGAAAAAGACACAGATTGAAATATCATCTGTCACTCAGAATACATTATAATTTTTATAATACTTATATACTATTTGGATAATAGGATGAAAATAGTTTGCCATATCAAAAAGGGACTTTTATTTTTTATATTTTCACTTATTTGCATATGTCAGCAAACAACGTCACCATCCTGCCGTTGCCGACTCGTATTCTTTAGGTAGAAACATGTCACAAGACTCGTAGTTGTTGGATGCAGTATGTATTTCACTCCTGTTAGTTATGTTTTAAAAGTTCCAAAAAACGCTCTCTAAAGCTCGTGTCTTTTGTAACCTAAAAACATCACTCGAGTAAAATAAATGCCATATCCAAACAACCACTCTTTGTGTAACCTCTATTAATCAAATATTGTTCGTGACTTCACTTTTTTCACATGTCCTACTGTATGAATGCATACAGACTGTGACTAGAAGCAACGCTAGATAACAATGATTTCATATTTTTGTTTATTTACATGGTCACGGTAGGTTGACCATACTGAGTAACGTGTTTGTATACTTCTTTTATATTTCAGTATACACTAGTTTTGATGTGAAATAAACAAGCCATACATATTTTATAAAAATTCTCAAAATCTAAGATTTTTTATCTCATCTGTATGAATCCAAGGTGTCACATAATTGTAAAGCGAATCAGGTTTGCTTAAACGACATATGCTTCGAAGCGAAATGTGAACGACACCACCGTCCTTGGGAAACCAAAGCAAAGTCGAAAAAGGTTGATATTTGTCATGTTAATATTTTAGGGCCCGACAAAGGAAAACACCTGTTGTTGTTGTTGATTTTAGGACGATGTATTTGAGAACCCCATGTGGAATCAGTTTTCCTATTTATTCCCCAATATCTCTCATTTTTTGTTTGCTGTGTTGTGAGAAAAGACATCAGTCCTTGAAAAAGGTGTTTCTCAAAACTGCCTGATGCGCATTCAGTGTTGAAAGATATAGCACTGTTCAGTCCGTCGGAGGTCAAATGAGGCTAGGTAGCGTGTAATGTCTTCGTGTTTAGTTTACAATATTTTCTTTAAAATTCAGCGAAGCGGCACAGTCAACTTTGTATGTTGTTTCCATAAGTAGGTCACGTCTCTAGATAAAGTTTAGACGTAATACAGCTAATTATTTAGAAATTCATTCCGAAACATGCAACTGGAAACTATATAAGATCAAAGGTGAAATATCAACCCCATACGGTAAAATGCATTGTTTAGCATATATTAGCCCAGCTACAGAAACGTAAAGGTTTACGGCACACCAAAAATCGTCCGTACAGTGTAAGCACAATCGTTCGATGTGCGATCGTAGTGCAAAGTTGTGCGATTACAACTATAGTTAAGTATGATTGGGTGATACATATTGCTAACTGACAAAAAAATACGGAATGTGTCGTGTCATGGACTTGTGGATTACAATCATAATACATATAATGTTATTTTAGTTTGTGTTCGTTTGAAATCGAAAACGGAACTTTTATCATATGCATAGACATGTACAGTTAGATAGTTAATATTCCTATTCATATATCTTCATATCCGAATATATTTTTATCATTTTACATTGACGTATATTAGTTTCGCGCTTGAAATGCATACAAAAGTGAATTTTGGTATGGTTTCTATATGTGACGACGGATATTTCATGCCTCGACTACGAGTGATATTCTAAGGTGTACTATGTTATATACCCTAATCTTTTGTCCTGGCGGTATTTACAATCAACATCTTTAAGTCATTGGCATGTTTGAAAAACATAAATCTTCGTTATCACGACTCAAATGAACATTACACACCGACCCAATGGGATCGCAACACTCTGTTGATATCTTGTTGAAAAAAAATCGATAACGTAGACTTAATATATTATTCAGATTTAAGCTGATCTGTCTTGGTAGAATACAAGATAACCTAGTTTCTACCTGATGTCGTGTAGGATATTATAGAAACGATCTTATCATGAAAACTGTTACAGACAGTTAAGTATTAGTCATAATCATTTCATTGTTTTTTAATTTTATATCAACAACGATAGCAATCATACAATCATACAATTATGCAATCTTGATCGCCCATCGCACGACACAATCGCACGTATATTATATTGTTATACGTAATCCACACATCGTGTCACTACTATAACAGTATCATAGCTATGATACTATAGATAACAGGAAATCACAGGCTTGGTATAATAATCACATGCTATCATTGCCTTAGTACAACAGCATATAAGTTGGCATTGCCTTGGTACAACAGCATATAAGTTGGCATTGCCTTAGTACAACAGTAAGTTATCATTGTCTTAGTACAACAGCTTATAAGTTATCATTGCCTTAGTACAACAGCATATAAGTTATCATTGCCTTAGTACAACAGCATATAAGTTATCATTGCCTTAGTACAACAGCATATAAGTTATCTTTGCCTTGGAACAACAACTCACAAGTTGTCATTACCTTGGAACAATAACTCACAAGTTGTCATTACCTTGGAACAATAACTCACAAGTTGTCATTACCTTGGAACAATAACTCACAAATTGTCATTACCTTGGTACAATAACTCACAAGTTGTCATTACCTTGGTACAATAACTCACAAGTTATCATTACCTTGGTACAATAACTCACAAGTTGTCATTACCTTGGAACAATAACTCACAAGTTATCATTACCTTGGTACAATAACTCACAAGTTGTCATTACCTTGGAACAATAACTCACAAGTTGTCATTACCTTGGAACAATAACTCACAAGTTGTCATTACCTTGGAACAATAACTCACAAGTTGTCATTACCTTGGTACAATAACTCACAAGTTGTCATTACCTTGAAACAATAATACAAGTTGTCATTACCTTGGAACAATAACTCACAAGTTATCATTGCCTTGGAACAATAACTCACAAGTTATCATTGCCTTGGAGCAATAACTCACAAGTTATCATTGCCTTGGAACAATAACTCACAAGTTGTCATTACCTTGGTACAACAACTCACAAGTTGTCATTACCTTGGTACAACAACTCACAGTTGTCATTCATTGCCTTGGTACAACAACTCACAAGTTGTCATTGTCTTGGAACAATAACTCACAAGTTGTCATTACTTTGGAACAATAACTCACAAGTTGTCATTACCTTGGTACAATAACTCACAAGTTGTCATTACCTTGGTACAACAACTAACAAGTTATCATTACCTTGGAACAATAACTCACAAGTTGTCATTACCTTGGTACAATAACTCACAAGTTGTCATTACCTTGGTACAATAACTCACAAGTTGTCATTACCTTGAAACAATAATACAAGTTGTCATTACCTTGGAACAATAACTCACAAGTTATCATTGCCTTGGAACAATAACTCACAAGTTATCATTGCCTTGGAGCAATAACTCACAAGTTATCATTGCCTTGGAACAATAACTCACAAGTTGTCATTACCTTGGTACAACAACTCACAAGTTAGCATTGCCTTTGTACAATATCACACGAGTTGGCATTGCCTTGGTACAATAGCTTATAAGCTATTATAGTCTTTGATCAACTACTATTAAGTTACCATATCTTTCAAGTTATCCAAATTGAATTAAGAATATTGCATTTATATATTTTTAATATTGATCTGACACGATCAGTTGGTTCCAGTCTTTAAATAAACAAAAATTAGCATATAAGTTCCTTACCTTATATAAGTACGACTGACGGGGACCAAGCTTGGCTGTGGGGAAGGAGGATGTGGCGCATGTACAGTGATGGTCTCCAAGTACGACTCCCATAGCAACCAGGTCAGGTAAGTGGAAATTCATCTGTCTACAGATAATTTGTTTTATTATATGTATTATAGAAAGTCGGTACGACATCGTAAATATGAAATACATTTTGCTAAATGCTTAGCTATAAATGTGAACTACTTATTGTTAAATGCGAAATGCTTAAAGCTGTATTTTTTGTTTCTTCACCGTTGTACTACATATTTTAAAATGTTGGTAATGAGGGAAAATCGTTCCTTTGTAACTGAGGATTACAACACTAGAAATATTGAAAACACGCACGGTTTGCTTCAAAGACAGTATTGCCGCTTTGACAATAAGTCTAGAATAACGGGAGTATATTCAGCTTTTCGAATCACTATGGCCTATTAGATGCAAGTCTTTTTTACAAAAACAGCATTTTGCATTAGGAGGTCTGGCTAAAGGATTGATGCTAAATGCGAAATGCTCAGTAGACCTAAAAATAGAAGTGTCTGTCTTGAACCAATAGACGCCTTGTTTACAAATTATTCGTTTTAGTTCGATTACCCACAATTACAACGGAACGTTTTTCTTCCGGGTTTCTACATTAAAAATTACACACACAAAAACAAAACCAATTTAGCATTTCGAATAAAACATTTAGCATGTTGTACCGGCTTTCAATAATGTCTTTATACAAAAACAGGTCGATGAAATAATGTCTATATTGAAACGGAAATATAAACACTGTCGTAAACACTGATGTTAAATGGCGAATCTGTTATATAGCAGTAATAAACATACGATGTCCATATTATAGGTTATGCAATACAGATTTTTTTAAAATTATTATTATTTCTTTTTAGGCATTTCTCCGTAAATGCATGCCTGGCACCGATTTGTTCACTTCACGGTCTAGCCGTTACGACAGTGGAAGGCATCGGGAGCATCAAACATGGACTCCATCCAGTACAGGTACATAGAGAATACATATAGCCAGTGTCTTAATATAAAAATGGCGAGCCTTGGCGAGCCACTTTTGTCTTTCGGTCCCGAGCCAGCTTATATTCTAAGACACTGACCATGTATTCTATTTATCCTGCAACAGTAATAACAAGAAATATCTTTTAAAATGATAAACGGCATAGTTTTATTGCTGGTGGTTATAATGTAAAACTGCTGGTAAAATAAATTAACAAACTAATGCGCTTCACCACGGATAAAAAAATTATATCAGTTTGAATAATTTGTGTTGATTAGAAGACTGCATTTGAATCAGGAATACAATTTTATTAATTTGAAAAGATACATCCACTTATTCAGCTTGTATTCAATTTTAACTTGGTTTCGTTTTTAAATGCATATCTTCATTTTGCATTTACCGCAGCATTGACCAATCACATACTTCATCTTGACCAGTAACGCCATCTGTCGCGTCATATCCGGGGCGAAAAGAATATTATACTGCTATGCCGAAAAATAATCATTTTGAAGTGAAACGGTATCAACAATGATCCAATACGTTCGCCTTTTAAACGTTGTTTTACTTGGAAGGAAGTCAGTCGAATAAACGCACGTGCTAAGATTTCAAAATACAGCTGTTTTCCGTCACTGCCGTACACAGCAAAATATATGGTGGGTGTATTCCGACAATGCGCTAGCAGTTGCAGGATAAATAGCTGTTAGGATGCACATCACGTACTCGGCAGCTACGATGGTCACAGTAATCAATGAAATAAAAGTTAGATAACACATATTACCTAGAATTGTATTCGTGTGTCTGTATATGGTTCTGTAAATGAGGTATAGTGTAAAGTAACAAGATTAAATGTTTAAGATCCTATATCTGAGCGAGGTACGGACAACCCCCCCCCCCCCCCCCCCCCCCCAAAAAAGCCCCTTCACACTAATTAAAAAGTGGACAAAAGCCCCTTCATATGATATTTATTTTTCTGTTGATTTTTAATTGCTACATATACACATGTCATCAGTGGCTTCGGCAAAAGCCCCTTCATAAAAAAATGATATTTATTTTTTTATGATTTTTAATTGCTACATATACATATGTCATCAGTGGCTTCGGCAATGTAAACAACCGGTTCCAACAACAACTACTTGAACTGTTACATAAATAATAAGCTGTTACACAATATTTGCAGTATATTAGGAAGTCAAAAATTATGTGTAATCAGTGACAATTTGTTCATTGTGGAGAGCTTTCCTGATTTTTGTTTCTTACTTAATAACATAAAGTTTGAAAGAATAAATTATGATGTTTAACCACAGACATACAATGCTACACTGACATTGAACTAAGGACCTTCATTTTCCACACAATTATGCTCCAAATTTCAAATAAAAACCACAATATATATATAGTTTCTGTTTTTCAAAAGTACAGATTCATATAAAGTATACCAGCTAAATTCATAAAGAATGGGCTTTTGTCCAGGGGGGCTAATGTCCGGGGGGGGGGGGGGGGGGGGGGGGGGGGGGGGCTTTCGTCCGGAGGGGCTTTTGTCCTAGGGGCTAATGTCCGGGGGGGGGGGGGCTTTTGTCCTACACTCATCTGAGCACACAAAAAGTATAATAAAACTGAGTTGTTCTTTTAGTCCCAGTATCAGGTTGAATATTGGCCTTCATTTCAAACTTAACAAGTAAACACCCATACTCCTGAACAATTGATAAAAGATAGAGTATATCATTGGTGCCAACACTTTTGTAAATTGCTGTAAACCAAATTATTTCCGTGACGACTTAATTTCGAGTTTTGATGCCTAACGACTTTTCGCGGCGATTTACTTTCGCGATTTTCAGTCAGCAAAGGTCTGCTGTACCTTTTATTGAAACTGTTTCGCTGTGATAAATTTTCGCGAAATTAATCGCACGCAAAAATTATTTTGTTTAAAGTATCATCATTTTTTACACTTATCATATTGTAGGAGAAAATAGCCAAGTCCCATGGGTCTCAGTGCGGGTTCTGTACCCCCGGGATCGTCATGTCTATGTATACACTCCTAAGGAACATCCCTACTCCGACCATGAAGAACATGGAAAGTGCCTTTGAAGGTCAGTGAAATAGATTATGCCCAATCAAACCTTGAAAACTCAGCAAAATATATGAAAAAAGAATCAGCATAAATATAACTAATTTGTGGATGGTGAGATCTATAAATAACGAATGGGGATTAACGTGGTCTCTTTCTGTGAGGGTTTTAACTTTTGAATGAATATTTTTATGTTGATGACGTATTGAACGCTGGGTAATGATTGTGTGTATGCATATTATTGGCAACCAGCCCGGTCCATATTTTATCTAGGCAATTAGAAAAAATGCTACATATGAGGCCACGTTGGCACTTTGTAATTCCCTTTCTGGTGTACCATAACACCTTAACACACACCTAGTTACCAAGCCCGAGTTTCCTCTGGCCCTGACACTATGTCTGGTGTATGGCCATTGGGGCCCTACATCCCTACACCAGACATGGTGTCAGGGCCAGAGGAAACTCGGGTTACTTGAGTACACTTAGTACACACTAAGTGTACAGGAATATAACTTTATTAATGTGTCATTTGAAAAGATACATCCACTTATTCAGCTTATATTCAATCTTAACTTTGTTTCGTTTTTACTGGACATTGAACAATCACATACTTCATCTTGACCAGTAACGCCACCTGGCGCGTCATATCCGGGCCAAAAGAATTAATTTACGAAAAATCTGCCGAAAAATAGCCTGAAATAACTAAGATGTTAAAATGATCCTCATTGTTCTCCAATACTCAATGGAGGAAATGGACTAGGTTATGCAAGAAAGCGTTGGGAAGTCTTCGATTAGCCAATTACTCATTTATATCATTTCAAAAAATAAAAATCATTTTGTGTTGAGCTACTTTCAGCTATTTTCAACCTTCTTACTCCAAGCGTTGGGTTATATTTTTCTGTGATAAGTCGATATCTGTCACACGAATTCGTGATAACGGGAACTGGGCCTTCAATGTCGAATCGGCAGGGGCATGTTAACACCATAGAGCAGTAATAATGCCCGGATGTTATAAACAATTTAACCTATGACTTTTTGAACAGGTAATTTGTGCAGATGTACCGGATATAGGCCAATACTGGAGGGTTTTAAGGCCTTTACAAAAGTAAGTAGTTTGTTGTTGATGGATTTAGTTTATATAAACTGTCTATATATATATACATTTTTTTTTTAATTAAATTGAAATATAAAAGAGAAGCTACATATTAAAAGGAATGTTTATTGCACCGCTTTATCAGAGATATTGCAACGTAGTAGTATTCGTGGAATATTTTCGTATAAATGTTGTTGGCATAACCGATAATCTTGCCGATAATCTTGGATCATCGTTTCTACGTTTTTCACACACAAAAAAAGTGTTTAATGTGTAGCGGAATTGGACTTGACTGAACGTCGGTGGCCGGGTACTTAAATAGTTTGAGCGTCTGTATTATATATATAGTTCGGAGGTCCCGGGTTCGAGTCCCAGTCTGGTCGTTGCATTTCTTCCCTCCTGTTACATTTACCGCCCGACTAAATACCTAAGGAATTGGTATAGGGCCTCGTGTGTGTCTTTGAGTGGAAGACTATGAAGGAGGGAGGAATGTAGCGGAACTGGACTGGGCTGAACGCCGGTGGCAATGCAGCTCAAATGGTTATAGTGCCCGTCTAGAAATTGGAGGTCCCGGATTCGAGTCCCAGTCTGATTGCTGTATTTTCTCTCTCCTGTTACAAATGTACAATAATGTTGTATGGTCTATATATCCCAGGGAACCTGTGCTATGGGTGAAAACTGCTGTCGCAACCAAACCAAGGTGAACACCGATTCCACCAGACCCATGGTAAATGGGCACGGCTCAGTTGTTCAGATGTATAGCAACGGGACCTCGACAGACATATCTAATGGTCATGATGACAATCCCCAGGTAATTACATAATACAAAGTTTTATTAATACATACAAGATCAAAAGACAAGACATTCAAATCAATATAATAATATAATTTCTGCTCATTACCTTTATAATATCTTGTTTCATATTTTTATTTTTATTTTTTATTTATTTATTTATTTTTTTTAATTAAGCATTAATGTCATTTTTTTAGTTTCATCGGGGTATAAAACAAATTTTGTTTGCAAACTATATGAATCCGCGTATGAATATCTTTCATAGAAGAATGAAAAGAATTTTTCGACCAATCACATTTGAGTATTTACCATGAAAACAAAGAAAAATTAATTATATTACTTTGATACACAAATAAATATTTACACGTGCACAACTCACGCAAGTTATAAAAGATATGATTTAGTGATATTCCACTGTTTAGAGGGATAGTTCCGATGGTTGTATATTGGATGTATAAGGGGAACGCCTGTGGCCTGACTACACATACGTATAGTATTATCCTAAAACTGTAAACATTTTCGGATTAAAATTTAATATTGAACTAAATTGACACAAGGATTCTGTTGGTTAAACCTTACCCAGTGTATGCTGGAGCGAGGTTTGATATATATAATGCTACCCGATTATTTACTAATTCGTAAAACGTTGCTAGCCAGAAAACAACCTGTGCTTTTGAAGCATTTCAGTTATGGAGTCGTTGTTATGATATTTGTTGCCTAGCGACACTAAACTATTGTACTGTGTTTGAATTGTTATGTATTACCTGATTGGTTGGTTCTACCAGTACGTATAGGTAATTGATACCGATATAACAATATTGTAACGTCACAAAGAATTAAAATATATAATACATTACGTCGCACGGTTGTCTCTGCAGAGAAAGGTAACCGTCCTAGTAAAATAATCGACAGTGTCATATAGAAATTAATCTAAAATAATTCACTTATATTCTAAAAAACCTCAGTAATATTATCAATAAAATCTTACACTCCTGGCTACGTAACATGGAACTTATCAATATGTTAGATAGTTCCTCGCCAGGTAAACAGTTTAGATATTTCAAATATAGAGTCGCTCAAGCAAAACTGAAAAAGAATAGAAATCATTATTATATATATGGGTCACGGGCCGGTAAGCACTATTCATCTGGTGGTACAATATTAATGTACACCTGGTCAACGACCTTATACATTTGTGTTAATACTGGTACATGTAGGTCAGGAATGTGACTCCGATTATTTAAGATATACAGAAGTAAAATAAGTATGTCAAAGAAGATTTAATATCATGCTCTCCACCCAATATACATATATGGCCGTTGTACCGAATAGGTAAAGAATGGATTGGTACGAGTGTGAGAATAGGTTTTAAAAGATTATTGGGAAGTTGTGAGAAGGTAGAATTAACTCAATCAGAGAGGACGTGGAAAAGGAATAGGGGAGGTTGAGGGTAGTTGATTGCAAGGGAGGGGGTTATAAATATCGGATGTTGTGAAGAGGGGATGGAAGAGGTTGTGTGGAGGGGATGGAGGAGGTTGTGGGGAGGGGAAGGAGGAGGTTGTGGGGAGGGAATGAAGGAGGTTGTGTGGAGGGGATGAAGGATGTTGTGGGGAGGGGAAGGAGGAGGTTGTGGGGAGGGAATGAAGGAGGTTGTGGGGAGGGGATGGAGGAGGCTGTGGGAAGGGGATGGTGGAGGTCGTGGGAAGGGGATGAAGGAGGTTGTGTGGAGGGGATGGAGGAGGTTGTGGGGAGGGGAAGGAGGAGGTTGTGAGGGGGATGAAGGAGGTTGTGTGGAGGGGATGAAGGTGTGGGGAGGGGGAGGAGGAGGTTGTGGGGAGGGAATGAAGGAGGTTATTGGGAGGGGAAGGAGGAGGTTGTGGGGAGGGGAAGGAGGAGGTTGTGAGGGGGATGAAGGAGGTTGTGTGGAGGGGATGAAGGAGGTTGTGGGGAGGGGAAGGAGGAGGTTGTGGGGAGGGAATGAAGGAGGTTGTGGGGAGGGGATGGAGGAGGTTGTGGAGAGGGGATGAAGGAGGTTGTGGAGAGGGAATGAAGGAGGTTGTGGAGAGGGAATGAAGGAGGTTGTGGGGAGGGGAAGGAGGAGGTTGTGGGGAGGGGATGGAGGAGGGTTGTGGGGAGGGGAAGGAGGAGGTTGTGAGGGGGATGAAGGAGGTTGTGTGGAGGGGATGAAGGAGGTTGTGGGGAGGGGAAGGAGGAGGTTGTGGGGAGGGAATGAAGGAGGTTGTGGGGAGGGGATGGAGGAGGTTGTGGAGAGGGGATGAAGGAGGTTGTGGAGAGGGAATGAAGGAGGTTGTGGGGAGGGGAAGGAGGAGGTTGTGGGGAGGGGATGGAGGAGGTTGTGGGGAGGGGAAGGATAGGTTGTGTGGAGGGGATGAAGGAGGTTTTGTGAAGTGGATGAAGGGGGTTGTGGGGTGGGGAAGGATAGGTTGTGGGAAGGGGATGAAGGAGGTTGTGTGGAGGGGATGAAGGAGGTTGTGGGGAGGGGAAGGAGGAGGTTGTGGGGAGGGAATGAAGGAGGTTGTGGGGAGGGGATGGAGGAGGTTGTGTGGAGAGGAAGAAGGAGGTTGTGGGGAGGGGATGAAGGAGGTTGTGTGGAGGGGATGGAGGAGGTAGTGGGGAGGGGATGGATAGGTTGTGTGGAGGGGATGAAGGAGGTTGTGGGGAGGGGATGAAGGAGGTTGTGGGGAGGGGAAGAAGGAGGTTGTGGGGAGGGGAAGGAGGAGGTTGTGGGGAGGGAATGAAGGAGGTTGTGGGGAGGGGATGGAGGAGGTTGTGGGGAGGGGAAGGAGGAGGTTGTGGGGAGGGAATGAAGGAGGTTGTGGGGAGGGGATGGAGGAGGGTAGTGGGGAGGGGATGGATAGGTTGTGTGGAGGGGATGAAGGAGGTTGTGTGGAGGGGAAGGATAGGTTGTGGGAGGGGATGAAGGAGGTTGTGTGGAGGGGATGAAGAAGGTTGTGGGGAGGTGAAGGAGGAGGTTGTGGGGAGGGGATGGAGGAGGTTGTGGGGAGGGGATGAAGGAGATTGTGGGGAGGGGAAGGAGGAGGTTGTGAGGGGGGATGAAGGAGGTTGTGTGGAGGGGATGAAGGAGGTTGTGGGGAGGGGATGAAGGAGGTTGTAGGGAGGGGAAGGATGAGGTTGTGGGGAGGGGAAGGAGGAAGTTGTGGGGAGGGGATGGTGGAGGTTGTGGGGAGGGGAAGGAGGAAGTTGTGGGGAGGGGATGGTGGAGGTTGTGGGGAGGGGATGGATGAGGTTGTGGGGAGGGGATCTTGGAGGTTGTAGGCAGGGGAAGGAGGAGGTTGCTGGGAGGGGATGAAGGAGGTTGCTGGGAGGGGATGAAGGAGGTTGTGAGGAGGGGAAGGAGGAGGTTGTGAGGAGGGGATGGTGGAGGTTGTGGGTAGGGGATGAAAGAGGGTTGTCGGGAAAGAATGAAGGAGGTAGTTTGCGAAGATTATATTATGGATGATGTCGAGAGAGGATTGTGGACATTATGAGTAGGGGATTGGTGAGGTTGTTAGCAGTGGATTGGTGAGGTTGTTAGCAGTGGAATGTGGAGGTCGTTAGGAGTGGATTGGTGAGGTTGTTAGGAGTGGAATGTGGAGTAAGTATGGGATCGAGAAAGTTGTGGGAAGTTGATTGGGATTGTGAGGGGGTGGGGGATTTCGGAGGTTGTGATGATGGATCAATGTAGATAATTTGTACCAATTCAGGGACCGTCAAACGGAGACATCCAAACAGACCTTGTACCGAGTGACTCAACGCAGGATCCAATCTTTCCTCCTCAACTCAGGGTGAGTTTTACCTCATTATTTCTCGGTTAACTTAAATTTTACAAATTCGCAAATAAATATTATCTCTTTTAAAGATGATACGACTAAAAACCAACATATTGTAGAATTATTCCTAAGGTACCTTTTTTTTGCCAGACGAGCAAGTATGACGACCAGACCCTGTACTATAAAGGTGAACGGTCAGTATGGTATCGGCCGACCTCGCTTGACCAGCTACTCGAACTCAAGGACCGCCACCCAACAGCACGACTCGTCGTCGGTAACACGGAAGTCGGTACGTGTAATGATTGGTGTGTAAATCAATTACGTGTGGCAGACACTTTATAGAAGTGATTGGTGTTCATGTGAGGTCTGATATAACTTGCTTCGCAACTGTTGTAAAATATATTAAGGGTACATTGTACCTCAGAAAAAAACATCACTCCCCCACAGTTACGTTATCTGCGGATCGATTCTTCTGCTAGTACGGAGTGGATTAGGGAGGTTGTTAGGAGTGGATTGAGAGGTTGTTAGGGGTGGATTGGGAGGTTGTTAGGGGTGGATTGGGAGGTTGTTAGGAGTGGATTGGGGAGGTTGTTAGGAGTGGATTAGGGAGGTTGTTAGGAGTGGATTGGGAGGTTGTTAGGAGTGGATTGGGAAGTTGTTAGGAGTGGATTGGGGAGGTTGTTAGGAGTGGATTGGGAGGTTGTTAGATGAGGATTGGGAGGTTGTTAGGAGTGGATTGGGGAGGTTATTAGGAGTGGATTGGGAGGTTGTTAGGAGTGGATTCGGAGGTTGTTAGGAGTGGATTGGGAGGTTGTTAGATGATGATTGGGTAGGTTGTTAGGAGTGGATTGGGGAGGTTATTAGGAGTGGAATAGGGAGGTTGTTAGGTGAGGATTGGGAGGTTATTAGGAGTGGATTGGGGAGGTTATTAGGAGTGGATTGGGGAGGTTATTAGGAGTGGATTGGGAGGTTGTTAGGAGTGGATTGGGAGGTTGTTAGGTGAGGATTGGGAGGTTGCTAGGGGTGGATTGGGAGGTTGTTAGGAGTGGATTGGGAGGTTGTTAGGAGTAGATTGGGGAGGTTATTAGGAGTGGATTGGGAGGTTGTTAGGAGTGGATTGGGAGGTTGTTAGGAGTAGATTGGGAGGTGGTTAGGAGTGGATTGAGAGGTTGTTAGGAGTGAATTGGGAGGTTGTTAGGAGTGAATTGGGAGGTTGTTAGGAGTGGATTGGGAGGTTATTAGGAGTGGATTGGGGAGGTTATTAGGAGTGGATTGGGAGGTTGTTAGGAGTGGATTGGGAGGTTGTTAGGAGTAGATTGGGAGGTTGTTAGGAGTGGATTGGGAGATTGTTAGGAGTGGATTGGGAGGTTGTTAGGAGTGGATTGGGGAGGTTATTAGGAGTAGATTGGGAGGTTGTTAGGAGTGGATTGGGAGGTTGTTAGGAGTGGATTGAGAGGTTGTTAGGAGTGGATTGGGAGGTTGTTAGGTGAGGATTGGGAGGTTGTTAGGAGTGGATTGGGAGGTTGTTAGGAGTGGATTGGGAGGTTGTTAGGAGTGGATTGAGAGGTTGTTAGGAGTGGATTTGCAAGTTGTTAGGAGTGGAATAGGGAGGTTGTTACATGTAGGAGTGGATTGGGGAGGTGGTTATTGGGAGTGGAATGGAAAGGTTGTTAGGAGTGGATTGGAGAGGTTATGGGGAGGGTATGGAGTTAAATCGTTCTCTCTAAACGAGCAGTACGTGTATATTGAAAAAGGGTTACAACAATAAATAAATATATAAAGTTTTGCATAATTTTCTGCGTCACATGCAATTCGATAGATATTGACGACACATTGTTTTATTGTGTTTTGGTCAATATGGCAGATTTTGAGGTAAACTTCTCTCGGTTAGATTGTCCATATAAATAACAGATTTTGTAGCTTAGAGTGCACTAGTATCTTCTGCCATTGTAAGATCCTGTGTAAAGTGAAATTGATATTAATATGGCATTTGTCAAATGTTATCATATTTTGTAAAATTTATATTTATAACGTCTTTCCAATATATTTTTACAGAATTTCGGCAGAAAAATTTATGATAACAGACTAATTCTGTTCTATTTTCAATTGACCTTTATTGAAATTTCAGGCGTTGAGATAAAACTGAAGAGCATGCACTACCCAGTAATGATTTCTCCAAGTCATATACCGGAACTACAGAGTGTGGTCACGGACGCCGAGGGCATCACATTAGGAGCCTCCGTCACCCTCAGCCAGCTTGACGAAAACCTTCGTGCTGCTATTGACACCATGCCTGGTCATTAACTGTTTTCTGATACTATATATTTGTATTACTCGACTTGATTATTATAAATCATACCTCAATATACTATACCATAGACGAATTGTCAGAATAATGCCCGTCCATTTTAAACTGGCATTGTTTGCAAGGTTAAAGGTCATAATCACTGTATCTGTTGCCAGGTCAAAGATCAACATCCTGTTGATCGAAGTTCATTCTTTCTGATTTATGTCGTTAATAGAATTTCAATTTCCAAAAAAGCCAAATTCTCCTGAATATTTCTATAATATTGCATCTGGTTCATTACTGACCTCCGCAAATATATGGACTTACTCACTGAATCTGTGTTTTATTTTATCGCATGAGTGATGAGTTGGGTGCATGGCTATTTCCTTCATAATATTAAGTATCATAAATTACTTTTATTTTCGGAAGCTCCAATTCTATGAAGAAAATCGTTATCATTTTGAGGGAAAGTGTATCAACTCCTTCGGTGTTCAAATATTTTTGATAATTTTATACGTGCATCAACATTTTAAGAATTCATGAAGTAAGGGCGATTGGGTAATTGTTACCATTCCTGGTACAATAGTTCAGCTATTGACGTCTGACACATATTTGCCTAAATGCTTATTTTTGACGTCAAATACATTTCTTTGTTTGTTTTATTTGTACAGAACAAAAGACAGGTATATTCCGAGCTATTGTTGAAATGTTACGTTGGTTTGCTGGTCACCAAATAAGGAACGTGGCTGTAAGTATCACAAAGTCATCTTCTAAAGAACAAAAATTCTACTAAAACGTCTATTTGTTTTGTGTACTTATGCTCTTATTCACTGACATAATGCCTTTTTAACAACGTTTAATTAATACAACGAACACATAATTTATTTGGGTGGAGTGTAAGTGTAACTGTTGATGTATAAAGTGTGATTGTTTTTTTCGTTTTTTTGTTGTTTTTTTTTTTTTTTTTACTCATGTATTTTGTATATGTCATATATTGTAAACAAAATTTGGAAAAAAAAAATAAAAAATAGATTTTTTTAAAAATCTGTTAAGCTGAGATAAAGGCGTGCTCTCCTTTCGATATGTAACTCTAGTAGACAATTATTGACATTTCCTATTTTAACAAAGTAATGGTTAATATATTAGATAAAAAAAAATAACCTGATCTAATACATGCATATAATATGTCGTCCTGTCCACTTTTAATATTGTATCCACACGTGTTCCAGGCTATTGGTGGGAACATCATGACCGCCAGTCCAATCTCGGACCTCAACCCTCTCTTCATGGCGGCTGGCGTCAAATTACAATTCGTATCAAAAGGTAAATACTGATAAATGTGTCTAAAGGTTCACAATTGTTCAATTACATTTAAATGTATCTGTTTTTATGATTAATCATTCAACCAGATTTCTTTCATTTCTTTATATCCGTATTTACAATCATGAAAATAATAACTATCCACAAATGTCATCCTAAGATGGCATTACAACACAGCCGAGTGTCAGGGAGTAAAGGACACAAGAAATATATACCTAAGTGTCAGAAAGGTAAAGACCACTATGAATATGTATATTTGGATATTGCATTTTTTTTAATGCAATTTTTTTTTTTTTAAATGTATTTTTAATTTATTTTTTATTTTATTTTATTTTATTTTTTATTTATTTATTTATTTATTTATTTTTTAATTAAGGTGGTAAAAAACGAACGATACCCATGGATGAACATTTCTTCGTCGGATACCGAAAAACTGCAGCTCATTCGAATGAAGTTCTGGTGTCATTGACAATACCTTACACGCAACAGGTGAGATAGAATTTGTGTTTGAATGTAAAATAAATGAAGTTTCACTGATATTTTTTATGATAATAAATTTAACTTCATAAATAGCGAGGGTCGACAGGTATATTAAAGGCTCTGGGTTTATATTATTCTCGCCCACGAAGAAATGATTTTCTTTACCACATGATACTCATGGTCAATAGTATCTTTCTTCGGTTGATAAATCAAGGTATTAACCAAAAAGAAAGGCTACATAGAAACTGTACCCATGACAAAAATATGTATGGTATATTGATAGTGAAACAGTAAAAAATTCTCAGAATTTAACAAGAAGCTTAATCATTAATTATAAAGATGTTGTATTGAAATTAATATTTACTTTCTTCTTCGTCTTTGTAATTGTTTTATCGAATGTAAATTGTATTATTAATATCCCAAATACCTTCTTTTGTTAAATTCCGCATTCATACTTTAGAAAGTGAAATTTAAAAAAAAAATGGTGTTGACTTTGAAGTCAATAATCGTATTTAATAAACCGACACGTGATCCACTTCTGACTATTTGTAGACAGAAAAGAGTTAACGTACATAAAAGAATATCTATGTATGTATATCTTATATTCTATTTTAAGAATCTCTCCACAGTTGAACATGCGACTTTGGTTACATGAATAAATCGGTGAACATAATGCATAAAGAATGTTGCCTTCTCCTATTACAGACCCCTTTAGAATCGTCAGTAAAACGTGAGACATAATTCATTATTCCCAGACCAGTTAAGTTACCACAGCATGTATATATTTTAATTCTGTTACCATACTTTACATAAAATGCTACTTGTTTGGTTCGTTAAATTTTTTCAAGAAAGGCCGGAAAATCAGTAAAAAATATTTTATTTTCTTATATCAAACTGTCATGTTTTATGCTATGAATACCAGATAATTGCTTCTACTATAGGAACAATCAAACGTGTATATTGTTTTTCGGTTTTTGTTTGTTTTTGGTTGTCTTTTTTGGGGGGGAGGGGGGTATTACTGTCCACAATTAATTAATGAAATTACTTTTTCTTCATTAATGTTAAAATGGTTAGGCGTGTCCAAACTAATAGATACTGAAAATACTCAATTCATAGAACTGTATATGGCAATTAATGGTATCATTCTTTTAGGTGATATAAGTAATATCTGTATAAAGTTATATATAGTATATCTGTATATAATTATATATGTTAAATCTGTATAAAGTTATATATAGTATATCTGTATATAATTATATATGTTAAATCTGTATAAAGTTATATATAGTATATCTGTATATAATTATATATGTTAAATCTGTATAAAGTTATATATAACATAGCTGTATATAATTATAAATGTTATATCTGAATATAATTATATATGTTATATCTGTATATAATTATATATGTTATATCTGTATATAATTATATATGTTATATCTGTATAAAATTATATATGTTATATCTGTATATAATTATATATGTTATATCTGTATATAATTATAAATGTTATATCTGTATATAGTTATATATGGTATATCTGTATATAATTATATATGTTATATCTGTATATAATTATAAATGTTATATCTGTATATAGTTATATATAGTATATCTGTATATAGTTATATATGGTATATCTGTATATAATTATATATGTTAAATCTGTATATAGTTATATATGGTATATCTGTATATAATTATATATGTTAAATCTGTATATGGTTATATATGGTATAGCTGTATATAGTTATATAGTTATATATGGTATATCTGTATATAGTTATATATGTTATATCTGTATATAGTTACAATGTTATATCTATATATAATTATTTATGTTATATATGGTAGAGCTTTGATACAGATACACAAGGCAATTTTGTTTGTAAGACGAGTCGGACGATGTAATTTTACCATGACGCCATTTTACCTGAATAAATCTACAATACTGAACTTAACCCGTCAAGTTTTTAACACAGGTGTGTTTATTCATACAATCGTCAGAAGTTACATTGGAGCTAGCAACGCGGTTATCGTGATGTTTGCTCTGATCTTGAAAGTCCTTGAATTTTTATAATCAAGTGCGGTACATATTTTCTAATATTTACGATGTCCAGCCATAAATTTTATCTGAAATATCCTTGTGGAGGGTAAACATTTCTGAGATTGTATGTTTCTAGTCCTGTAGACTGGGAGGGGGTAAGAGATGGGGTCCAAACAGGGATTTTAAATTTAGATAAGAATACTTTGCTTTAAAACGCTTCTTATCCTAATCAACTAAGTTGATTTAACCAATTTTCTAATACTTTAACCTAAAGGTAAGTCTGATTCAGACCACACAGGGGTTTGTTTAGGGAGAATTCACTTGCGAGGAAAGTGAGGTTTTGTTCAACACTTTTACCATTCCAGAACACCTGATGTTGATTTCCTTGTATTTTTAAAAACAAAAAGATAAGCTCAAGCTGGTAATTCTTATAATGTCCCGAAACATTATTTCTATTTCTTCCACTTTTTCCCTCGACGAGGTTTGCAATATGTTTTTCGAAAAAATGAAGGTCGGGATTCAGACAAACAGGGGTACATGTCAAATGAACAAAGATTTTCATCCTAATTTTTGTTTAAAGATAAATGTCGTTGATGGTAGATTAGAAATTCTACCATGTTTCCTATGTAACGCCAGTTTTGATTGGTTTAAAACCATGTATTATTTTCCAATAACCCACGCTCGTGGCAATAATACACGGTAGTGAGTCACGGCTGTTACAATTTTATATATCTAATATTCACACATTTTACAAAAGGTTACCATAGCCGAGTGGGCTAATGGCTCCGTCTTCCAATAATTTTTTATCACGATGCGAGTTCGAATCCTAGGGAGGCCCCCCCCCCCTTTATTTTTTTTATTTTTTTATTTTTTTATCCTTTTTTTTCAAAATCAATGCCATATGATAGATGCTCTTGATCGTAGTACTGTATTGCCTGTATATTTCATCAACAAATAATGCAATACTCCAGAAATAAATTACAAGGTTTTCTCGGGGTTTCTTTGCTTTTTTTCTATTAGAAAGAGGTCGATCTCAGAACTAAACAGTACATGGTAGAATAGAAATAATCAACTTTGACTCGTGTATTGTTGCAGGATATACAACTCGGACTCGGATATTTTGCAATATTAATTAATAACTCAGGCCTGCGGCCTTCGTTATTAATTTAATTGCAAGATATCCTCGTCCTCGTTGTATATCCTGCAATAATACACGAATCATCGTTAATTATTTCTTAAATATGGCTGGCAATGGTGTTGATTTATATTGCAGAATGAATACTTCTATGGCTACAAGCAGGCGTACAGGAGAGAAGATGATATTGCCATCGTTAACGCTGGAATCCGTGTACTACTAGAGGGCAGCACTGTCAAAGAAATGAGTATGGCGTTTGGTGGAATGGCGCCCACCACCGTGATGCCGGTCAAGGCTATGAAACAGGCAGTTGGCCGGTAAAGGAAAACTCACTACAGCGTGTCTAATCTCACTTTTACGGGCTCACGGTTGTAAAGGTCATAACTAGAGGTCAAACACCAACTCGTTGTTGTGAACACTTAGCTGGAATCTGGGAGGTCCATTTGATTGCCATTGGTCAACAGCTTATTATTGTAGTGAAACTTTCCTGAATTAGGGTTGTCAAGGTCATAGCCAGGGATCATCAATCAAGTCAATGACGTGTACATTTTTCTAAACTTAGGCATGTCAGTGTCACTGCTTAGGTTGGAATGCAACTAATTGTAGCGTAGTTGGTCACGTGTTGGGTTGTCAATTTCAGAGAATGTGGTCGTCACTCGATCCATTGCAGTGTTCACTTGTATGGACAAGGGGGTTCTCAAAGTCACAGCTAGGGGTCAACGATCATCACATTGCTGTGTATGGTTGTCGGGGTCAGGGAAGGCAATGTCATAATTGGGGGTCAACTGTCAATAATTGCAGTTTGCATTTGTCTGAACTGCATGATGTCAAGGACATAACTTGATATCAACATTCAACTCATTGTAGTGAACACGTGTCTGACACGGGATTATCTAGGTCATAGCGATGGGTTCAACTGACAACTCATTGCAGCATAAACTTGGGTCTGGACTCAATGATGTGAAGGTCATAGATACATGTATTGGCCAACATGCAATTCATTTCAGTATACACTTGTGCTTAAACTCTATGATGCAAATGCCGAATGTATCCAACAGACACTTCTTCGCAGCGCACACATACTGATGCCAAATCGATAGCTATTGTACAAGTCACGCTGTTATTTGATTGACAGCATATTAATTGCCTCTGACTTTTTATTTTAGGGAGTGGAATGATGACCTTGTCAGTGACATGACCAAACTTTTGGTGGACGATCTTCCTCTGCCAGCTGGCTCACCAGGTGGTATGACAGAGTACCGCAGTACACTTACCGTTAGCTTCTTCTTCAAGTTTTATCTCACTGTCCAGCTCAGCCTCAACAAACAGGTACATATTTCTTGGAAAGTAACCGAACTTACCTTGATGACATCATCAATATTACAGCTTTTGTTATATCCAGATTAATGCATTAATGTGTAACCCCTCTGTTTTTATTTTTGCTTATTTGTTTGGTTACTTTCGGTGGTATTAATTAATTTTCCCAAACATGTCAATTAAATGAATGTATATATATCAAACTCTTCAAACATTACACGACACCATGGACCTTTTTGCATCCTTGCAAATAGGTCATTGTCAGATTTGAAAAACACGAAATTAAATTGACTTTGAGTACATGTAATATGCAAAATCATAGTAATTGAATACCTAGAAACTACCTTCCAGGTATGAGTCTAGGTTAAAATGGCTTAGCAGTTAGCATTGAAAACCTAAGAAAAATCTTTGATAAATATCATATTATATCATATACAAGTGGCATTTTTTTATGACTAAATGTCACAAATTGTAACTTAACCATGTGTCACACCATACCCTATACCAAGCTGTCACCTGGATTAAATACCTTATCATTAATGTTTTTCTACGATTGTAACATGTTAGAGGATATCAAACATAAAATAAAAACATTGGTACAATGACATCTGGCTCTTATGATCTCATTGTAACGTACTTTTTTTTAAAAGACTAAATAAGGGTTTGAGTATGTTTTTGTTAATTCGAAGAAATGAAGCTATCAAATTTTAAGGTCTTGGCGCAAAACATCGAGAACTCATGAAACGCGTTCTCATTGGGTCATGCTTTTTGGGTCATGCTTTAGTTATATTATTGGAACTACAGGAAGTTCCATAGTACTCAACTGAATGATCTCAACCTTGAAAGTATTTAATTTTTTTTAACGCAAAAAAAAAATAATATGACGTCATTCCGATTGGATCCTGTTTGACGTAACACTCTGTTTGTTGTTGTTGTCGTTGTCGTTGTTGTTGTTGTTGTTTTGTTGTCGTTGTTGTTGTTGTTGTTTTGTTGTCGTTGTCGTTGTTGTTGTTTTGTTGTTGTTGTATTCGTTTTCATTTTGTTTTTCACCCTTTATGCACGGTCTCTACTGTTACAGCAATTATGATACAACTTTAAAAGCACAAATATTATTATCACTAACAAATCTTCGTTTCAGAACCTGACCAATGGAAACAAAGTTCCGTCATCCTATCGCAGTGCCACAGCTCTGTTCCAAAAACAGTCCATCAACAGTACACAGGTATTTGAAGAAGTAGCCCCGGACCAGCCTGTTGACGATCCACTGGGGCGCCCCCTTAACCACCTATCTGCCGCCAAACAGGCGACAGGGGAGGCTACTTATGTTGATGACATTCCACCATACAAAGGTACCCGTTTATGTAAACTACACCATCGAGCGAGTATATTAGCTATTTCTGTGTTGAAATAAGAGAACTGTTTTGTTAACGACTGTGTTACTGAACTTTGACATGGAAATATGAGGATGCGTGCTACCCTACTGTGACTCGGGCACTAGGGATGCAAACATATACACTTCCTTGACATGGATAGCTAATCATGCGTGCTGTCTTTCTGTGACATGAACACTTAAGGACATATGTCACCCTACTGTGATTAAGACACTTCAGTAATAATGCTACCCTACAGGAACACGGAAATGTATGCTACCCAAATGTTAAATGGACACGTAAATATGTATGCTACCCTACTGTTACACAGACACTTAAGGATGTATGCTACCCTACTATTACACATACACTTAAGGTTGTATCCTACCCTACTGTTACATAGACACTTAAGGACGTATGCTACCTTACTGTTACACAGACACTTAAGGGTGTATGCTACCCTACTGTTATATAGACACTTAAGGACGTATGCTACCTTACTGTTACAGGCACTTAAGGGTGTATGCTACCCTACTGTTACACAGACACTTAAGGGTGTATGCTACCCTACTGTTACATAGACACTTGAGGATGTATGCTACCCTACTATTACATAGACACTTAAGGGTGTATGCTCCCCTACTATTACACAGACACTTAAGGATGCATGCTACCCTACTGTTACACAGACACTTAAAGGTGTATGCTGCCCTACTGTTACACAGACACTTAAGGACGTATGCTACCTTACTGTTACAGACACTTAAGGGTGTATGCTACCCTACTGTTACACAGACACTTAAGGGTGTATGCTACCCTACCGTTACACAGACACTTAAGGGTGTTGCTACCCTACTTTTACATAGACACTTAAGGATGTATGCTACCCTACTATTACATAGACACTTAAGGGTGTATGCTCCCCTACTATTACACAGACACTTAAGGGTGTATGCTACCCTACTGTTACACAGGCATTTAAGGATACATGCTACCCTACTGTTACACAGACACTTAAGGACGTATGCTAGCCTACTGTTATACTGACACTTAAGGGTGTATACTACCCTGCTGTTACACAGACACTTAAGGACGTATGCTACTCTACTGTGACATAGACACTTAAGGACGTATGTTACCCTACTGCGACATAGAGACTTAAGGGTGTATGCTAGCCTACTGTGACATAGACACTTAAGGACGTATGTTACCCTACTGTGACACAGACACTTAAGGACGTATGTTACCCTACTGTTACACATACACTTAAGGGTGTTTGCTACCCTACTGTTACACATACACTTAAGGGTGTATGCTAGCCTACTGTTACACATACACTTAAGGGTGTATGCTAGCCTACTGTTACACATACACTTAAGGGTGTATGCTAGCCTACTGTTATACTGACACTTAAGGACGTATGCTACTCTACTTTTACATAGACACTTAAGGACGTATGCTACTCTACTGTGACATAGACACTTAAGGACGTATGTTACCCTACTGTGACACAGACACTTAAGGACGTATGTTACCCTACTGTTACACATACACTTAAGGGTGTTTGCTACCCTACTGTGACATAGACACTTAAGGACGTATTCTACCCTACTGTTACACAGACACTTAAGGGTGTTGCTACCCTACTGTTACATAGACACTTAAGGACGTATGCTACCCTGCTGTTATACTGACACTTAAGGATGTATGCTACCCTACTATTACACAGACACTTAAGGGTGTATGCTACCCTACTGTTACACAGACACTTAAGGACGTATGCTACCCTACTGTTACACAGACACTTAAGGGTGTATGCTACCCTACTGTTACACAGACACTTAAGGACGTATGCTACCCTACTGTTATACTGACACTTAAGGGTGTATGCTACCCGACTGTGACATAGACACTTAAGGACGTATGTTACCCTACTGCGACATAGACACTTAAGGGTGTATGCTACCCTACTGTTACACGGACACTTAAGGACGTATGTTACCCTACTGTGACACAGACACTTAAGGGTGTATGCTACCCTACTGTTACACAGACACTTAAGGGTGTATGCTATCCTACTGTTACACAGATACTTAAGGACGTATGCTACCCTACTGTTACACAGACACTTAAGGACGTATGTTACCCTACTGTTACACAGACACTTAAAGATGTATGCTACCCTACTGTGACATAGACACTTAAGGGTGTATGCTACCCTACTGTTACACAGACACTTAGGGGTGTATGCTACCCTACTGTTATACAGACACCTAAGGACGTATGCTACCCTATATAGCTACTGTAACACAGACACTTAAGGACGTATGCTTCCCTATATAGCTACTGTTACACAGACACTTAAGGGTGTATGCTACCCTACTGTGACATAGACACTTAAGGGTGTATGCTACCCTACTGTTACACAGACACTTAAGGGTGTATGCTACCCTACTGTTACACAGACACTTAAGGACGTATGCTACCCTACTGTAACACAGACACTTAAGGACGTATGCTACCCTACTGTAACACAAACACTTAAGGACGTATGCTACCCTACTGTTACACAGACACTTAAGGACGTATACTACCCTATATAGCTACTGTTACACAGATGCTACCCTACTGTTACACAGACACTTAAGGGTGTATGCTACCCTACTGTTATACAGACACTTAACGATGCATGCTACCCTATATAGCTACTGTTACACAGACACTTAAGGACGTATGCTTCCCTACTGTTACACAGACACATAAGGACGTATGCTACCCGACTGTGACACGGACATTAAAAGTGTACCCAGAATGATACTTGATATCACTTGATACTTGATAAGAGAAGTTATCGAAAACTGCACCTAAAACTGTCTTCGCTGACCCGAGATATAATCTGTCTTTATATAGCCAAGCATTGGGGCTGTTCTTCGCTTATAGATATATAGCTGTGACATCACAATTGACCAGCCATTTCCCGAATATCAATCCATCATTATATATAAAATGTTGATACAGCAACCAATCTCCTCAGTACAACATATACTTCAATGTCAAATGTTAAAATACAGTGACATCGCACTGTATTACACGGTGATATTTGATAGCCTGCTTCATCTGTCTCATTTGCGTATATGACGTCACTGTTAGATAAGTGACTATCTAGGACGAATGACATTCGCATACAGGTATACATTCCACGAAATCGCACATATCTCGAAAACGATACAATATTGTCACATAATTCTTTTCACTGTACTTTATTTACAATTTTATCTAAAAATAAATTACCATAAACATAAAAATAATTCAAGGTACACTTTAAGGATGTATGCTACCCTACTATGGTACGACACTTCTGCATACTACCCTATTCTAACAGTAATTCTTAAGGGTATATACTACCCTTCTCTGACATGGAGACTTAAGGGTATATACTACCTTCTCTGACATGGAGACTTAAGGGTATATACTACCTTTCCCTGACACGGAGAGTTAAGGATGTATACTACCCTTCTCTGACATGGAGACTTAAGGGTATATACTACCTTTCCCTGACATGGAGAGTTAAGGGTGTATACTACCCTTCTCTGACATGGAGACTTAAGGGTATATACTACCTTCTCTGACATGGAGACTTAAGGGTATATACTACCTTTCCCTGACACGGAGAGTTAAGGATGTATACTACCCTTCTCTGACATGGAGACTTAAGGGTATATACTACCTTTCCCTGACATGGAGAGTTAAGGGTGTATACTACCCTTCTCTGACATGGAGACTTAAGGGTATATGCCACCTTCTCTGACATGGAGACTTAAGGGTATATACTACCTTTCCCTGACACGGAGAGTTAAGGATGTATACTACCCTTCTCTGACATGGAGACTTAAGGGTATATACTACCTTCTCTGACATGGAGACTTAAGGGTATATACTACCTTCTCTGACATGGAGACTTAAGGGTATATACTACCTTTCCCTGACACGGAGAGTTAAGGGTGTATACTACCCTTCTCTCACATGGAGAGTTAAGGGTATACACTACCCTTCTCTGACATGGAGACTTAAGGGTGTATAATACCCTTCTCTGACATGGAGACTTAAGGGTGTATACTACCTATCTATGACATGGAGACTTAAGGCTGTATACTACCTTCTCTGACATGGATACTTAAGGGTGTATACTACCCTTCTTTGACACGGAGACTTAAGGGTGTATACTACCCTTCTTTGACACGGAGACTTAAGGGTGTATACTACGTTTCTCTGACACGGAGACTTAAGGATGTATACTACCTTTCTCTGACATAGAGACTTAAGGGTGTATACTACCTTTCTCTGACACGGAGACTTAAGGATGTATACTACCTTTCTCTGATATGGAGACTTAAGGATGTATACTACCTTTCCCTGACACGGAGACTTAAGGGTGTATACTACCTATCTCTGACACGGAGACTTAAGGGTGTATACTACCTTTTCCTGACATGGAGACTTAAGGGTATATACTACCTTTCCCTGACATGGAGACTTAAGGGTATATACTACCTTCTCTGACATGGAGACTTAAGGGTATATACTACCTTTCCCTGACATGGAGACTTAAGGATGTATACTACCTTCTCTGACATGGAGACTTAAGGGTATATACTACCTTTCCCTGACACGGAGACTTAAGGGTGTATACTACCTTTCCCTGACATGGAGACTTAAGGGTATATACTACCTTTCCCTGACACGGAGACTTAAGGGTGTATACTACCTATCTCTGACACGGAGACTTAAGGGTGTATACTACCTTTCCCTGACATGGAGACTTAAGGGTGTATACTACCTTCTCTGACACGGAGACTTAAGGGTGTATGCTACCTTTCCCTGACATGGAGACTTAAGGGTGTATACTACCTATCTCTGACATGGATACTTAAAATTGTATACTAGCCTTCTATGACATGAAGACTTAAGAATGGACACTGCCAATCTCTGACATTGAGGCTTAAGAATGTATGCTACCTATCTCTGACATGGAGACTTAAAGATATATGCTACCATTCCCTTAATAATAGGGAATACTATATTCATACTTAAGGATGTATACTATTATACTCTGACATTAAGACTTAATTATATATACTGACATGGAGATTTGATAATGCATATTACCTAGGATATTTTCCTGTGACAAGAAAGTATTAGTTTGTATTGTGATATAAAGGTTATCATCTATAAGCTTCCTTAAATATTAACATTAATACTTAGTCCTAGAAATATTTCCCTATATGAAGACTTATTAATTTTACTCCGAATGATTCTTTTTGCCATTCCTTTAGATGAGCTGAACCTGGCATTCGTATTCAGTACCAAAGCCAATGCCAAACTTATAGAAGTAGATCCCAGTGTTTCCTTGACAATGCCAGGTGTTGTGGACTTCATTTCCTATAAGGATATTCCTGGACATAACATGTGGGGACCCATTGAACACGATGAAGAGTTTATGGCTTCAGAAAAGGTATTTTCTTCATATATTGGCTGAACGGTTTTGTCACTTAAAGTCATTTATAGCAGATATTAGGGTATTACGATTGGATTTATATTGGAAATATATGTATAAGTATATGTGAGTATAGGAAATTTGATTTGAAGTATTATATTGGTATATGTGAGTATAGTATATAACAGTATTATGATTAAAGTTGAAGTATAAGTCTATGTATGATATATGGGTATAGGGTATTGCGATTGGGTTTGAAGTATATATATATTGATATATGTGAGTGTATTATATTACGATGGGATTTGATATAAGTATATGTATAATATATGAGTTTTTTAGTTCCATTGGTTGGCTTTGAAAACCAAGTATGAAATAAAGAAAACATCATCATATGTATTCACATGAACGGTACACAAACGCCGATTAAGAAATGGAAACTACTTGCTGTTAAATGCGAAACATTGTCTATGGTTGCTAAACATTTTCATTATTACTATGAGACAATGAAAAACTCAATAACTTAGATGGAGAGCATCAGTTAGTTGGAGAGCATCAGTTAGTTGGATAGCATCAATTGAATTGTATACAACAAGAAAGATCTTTTTTAAAAAAGATAAACGGCATAGTTTTAATGCTGGTGGTAATAATGTAAAACTGCTGGTTAAATAAATATAAATTAACGAATTAATGCGTTTCAGCAATGATAACAAATCAGTTTGAATCATTTTTGGTGATAACAAGACTGAAGTTGAATCAGGAATATAATTTTATTAATGTGTCATTTGAAAGAAAAACATCCACTTATTCATCTTGCATTCAATCTCAACTTTGTTTCGTTTTAACTGCATATCTGCATTTTGCAATTACCGCTACATGGACCAATCAAATACTTCATCTTGACCAGTAACGCCACCTGCCGCGTCATATCCGGGGCCAAAAGAATATTATACGACTATGACGGAAAATATTTTACCAGACAGTTTTGCTACCTATACCTTTTGATGACATGTTTGATGACCACGATACCTCCATTTGTTACAGGTAGTGTGTATGGGACAGATAATTGGTGCCGTTATTGCAGACACACAGACACACGCCCAGAGGGCTGCCAAGGCTGTCGAAGTTAAATATGAAGAGTTTAAACCCATCATCACGATAAAAGTAGGTTGATATTAAACACTGAATGTCACAAACATTGAAACTAATATATCTATGTCCCTTTAATCACAAACTTTAGTCAACAACCGACAGAACTTGTATCCCTTTAAGGGCCGCAGTGGTCGTGTGGTTAAGGTGTCCCGACATTTTATCACTAGCCCTCCACCTCTGGTTTGCGAGTTCGAAACCTATGTGGGGCAGTTGCCAGGTACTGACCTTAGGTCGGTGGTGTTTCTCCGGGTGCTCCGGCTTTCCTCCACCTCCAAAACCTGGCACGTCCTTAAATGACCCTGGCTGTTAATAGGACGTTAAACAAAACCAAACCAAACCAATTTTTCCGTTAAATTCCATTCGGTCAATAAATGAAATATATTATAAAACATGCCCTTCAGGTTGTTAAATGTGAATGTGCCCGTGCTTTGGTAAATTACAGCCAGTGTATGATTTGAGCGTGACGTTTTGGTGATTACACTGTAACCTTCTCAAGACATTTGATATTTCAGTCGGATTGAACTTGAATTGGAAGTGAATGAAACTTCAGCTCCAGTTCCGACTTTTTGAGTGTTTCACCTTTTGGATACAATAAGAGTAGGGGCTAATATATTTTTCTATAAATACTGACCAGAAACAGACGTCTGTGTAATAACTAATACGTTTCCTTTGTCGAGAAGTATATACAAATGTATGTGTTACATGTATGTCCGAATATACCAGAAACCCAGTAGATGATAGAAAAGGGAGACAACTGAAGCACAATTCATATATTTTCAAACAGGAAGCCATTGCTGCAAATTCATACTATGGAGAACCAGGGGTGATTAAGAAAGGAAACCTGGGAGAAGGATTTAAAATGAGTGACCATATACTTGAGGGGGAGGTACACGTAGGAGGACAGGAACACTTCTATCTGGAGACAAATGCGGCTTTGGCTGTACCTAAACACGAAGATGGAGAAATCGAGATGTTTGTTTCTACACAGAACCCTGCTGAGACTCAGGTAAAGCATAAAATCCTACTGAGACTCAGGTAAAGCATAAAATCCTACTGGGACTCAGATAAAGCATAAAATCCTACTGAGACTCAGGTAAAGCATAAAACCCTGCTGAGACTCAGGTAAAGCATAAAATCCTACTGGGACTCAGGTAAAGCATAAAACCCTGCTGAGACTCAGGTAAAGCATAAAACCCTGCTGAGACTCAGGTAAAGCATAAAATCTTACTGAGACTCAGGTAAAGCATAAAATCCTACTGAGACTCAGGTAAAGCATAAAACCCTGCTGAGACTCAGGTAAAGCATAAAATCCTACTGAGACTCAGGTAAAGCATAAAATCCTACTGAGACTCAGGTAAAACATAAAATCCTACTGAGACTCAGGTAAAGCATAAAATCCTACTGAGACTCAGGTAAAACATAAAATCCTACTGAGACTCAGGTAAAGCATAAAATCCTACTGAGACTCAGGTAAAGCATAAAACCCTGCTGAGACTCAGGTAAAGCATAAAATCCTACTCAGACTCAGGTAAAGAATCCGATCCTGCTGAGACTTAGATAAAGCACCAAATCCTGTTGAGACGAAGATAGGTAAAAACAAATACCTGTTTCGACTCGGATATAAAGATAACCCTGCTGAGATTAAACACAACACCCTGTTGTGACTTTGGTAAAACTCAAAACCTGTTGTGACTTTGGTAAAACTCAAAACCTGTTGTGACTTTGGTAAAACTCAAAACCTGTTGTGACTTTGGTAAAACTCAAAACCTGTTGTGACTTTGGTAAAACTAAAAACCTGTTGTGACTTTGGTAAAACTCAAAACCTGCTGTGACTCTGGTCAAGCAAAGAACCCTGCTTAGGTTCAGATTAAACACAAAACCTGTTATGATTATGGTAAAAGACAAAAAAAAACATTATAATGGATTCATAATCAATAAACTGTGGATCAACTTTGATTATCACAAAATTAACAATATTCGGGAATAAAATGCATTTTGTTTGTTCATTCCGTTTAAAGTACTCTATGATTTTGGCTCACTAGCCATTATCTCTATTGTGACACCAGAATTCACTTTAAAATATTTGACAGAATTATCAAATATGATGACATCACTTAAGGTATTGATAATTTAAATACATATTGGTCTTTTTTGATTGTTAAACTTGTTTCGATGTATTGATTTCGTATCTGAAAATTGTTTACAGATGATGGTAGCTCAGGCTCTTGGTGTTGCCGAAAATAAGATTGTCATCCGTGTGAAAAGAATGGGTGAGAAATGAGTATCCAATTTAACAATCCAACAGTTATGATTTTTTTTTTTTTCAAAATTAAGTTCAAGTTATGTTGAATGTGCAGTTTAAAGTGTACCCTGAATGCTTTTGTTATGGTTGTTCATTGCTAGCTAACGTTGAAGTATGAAATGTCGTGAAGGAATTACGCGCTAATATTGTGTCGTTTTTGAAACTTGCGCGATTTTCTGGAACATAGTAGATAGTGACCTATCTAGCTGTGACGTCACAAAAGTGTAATATCCACCATAATGTATATAGACGAATGAGACAAACGTATTTGAAGCGCGAGATCGAATATCACCATGTATTAACTTATTTAATATTTACTCACGTGCTCGGTAGTTGAATCTAGACTTTCAGATTCCACATCGCATGCGCAATCTATACGTACTCCAGAAATGTATGTGAACCTTAAAATTCGTGCCTAAACTCATTTGACTAGTTCTTGAAAACCACAGGAGGCGGGTTTGGAGGGAAGGAAACACGAAGTGTCATTTATAGTGTACCAGTCGCCTTAGCTGCAGCGAAGTAAGTAAAACCTTATTTTACCGACACCCGAGTTACACTAACTGACATCTACAATATACCAGAAAACCTGGCTACAATAAAGCAAATACACTTGACTTTATCATAACCTGAGTTTACCGACCACTGCCTTTACTGACATATACACTATACAGCAACCCTGGCTTCAATACACCAAGTACATTTGACTTTACCATATTCTTGGTTTGCCGACAATTGGCTTTACTGACGCACAACCTTAATGATAGCCTAGCTTTTTTGTCTGACATGACCTTATTTATTTTGGCCTTTATCAACATTTATTTAATTGACTTGACAATTTATCTTCATCGGGACATTAAATATGGTAACTGGCAATTTCACAAATATTAAGTGGAAGTTGCAGCATAGTCTGCAATCATAATGAATAATGGTAGGGTTCAAAATATACAGAATGTCATGGTCTTGACGTTCTGTTGAATATAAAAATTTGAAAATTGTGAAATTTATTTAATTATGAGGCTTTTGCAACTTCCCATCTAAATTTTATCATTTCTGTTTACATTTTTTAAAAGTCTTTTCAAATATTGGTACTGATTATTTTGTTTTCAGACCTCTTCGCCTTTTAGTTTTATTATATATTTTTTCCAGACTTGGTGTCCCTGTGAAATATTGCTGTATATTGTTTGAGAATTAGTCGCCCTGTGAAGCATCACTGTATATTGTTTCAGACTTGGTGTCCCTGTGAAATATCACTGTATATTGTTTCAGACTTGGCCGCCCCGTGAAATATCACTGTATATTGTTTCAGACTTGGCCGCCCCGTGAAATGTATGTTGGACAGAGACGAGGATATGATTTCTTCAGGCGGCAGACATCCCTTCTATGGCAAGTATAAGGTAAATCATCTGACAGACCATTATCACGTCCAATATTATACCACCATCATCTGACAGACCAGTATCACGTCCAATATCATACCACCATCATCTGACAGACCATTATCACGTCCAATATCATACCACCATCATCTGGCAGACCATTATCACCTCCAATATCATACCACCATCATCTGACAGACCATTATCACGTCCAATATCATACCACCATCATCTGACAGACCATTATTACGTCCAATATCATACCACCATCATCTGACAGACCATTATCACGTCCAATATCATACCACCATCATCTGACAGACCATTATTACGTCCAATATCATACCACCATCATCTGACAGACCATTATCACGTCCAATATCATACCACCATCATCTGACAGACCATTATCACGTCCAATATCATACCACCATCATCTGACAGACCATTATCACGTCCAATATTATACCACCATCATCTGACAGACCATTATCACGTCCAATATTATACCATCAATATTTACTATTAGTCACAAGGCTATATGTCCACTCAACCATCGCATTATAAGTCTGCATGACAAAACGTCTGGATGTTTCTGTCACCCTTTTGACATATTGTGTATTTCCAAAGGTGTTGTCGGGGAAAACAAAAGAAGTTATTTGAACCTGTTATAATATTCCCAGTGGACCAGGGAAAATATGAAACATGAAACGTTTAGCATAGCAAAAGACAACCAATTTGAAACGTTTAGCTAACAAAAGACAATACAAAAATGAAACGCTTAGCATAACGAAAGACACAAAAAATGAAGCGTTTTGCATAGCAGAAAGCACTACTAAATGAAGCGTTTAGCTTAAGATATCACACTCTTTTTCGCCCTAGAATTCTATTTAATATTAGTATGAATATTTTCAATTTGAAACTACTTTAAAACACATTATATATTACTTCCGTGATTAATTCTCCCCTTTCCGATACGTTTTGGATACGGCCACTGATAATGCTACACCCCAAAAACTCTACCATAAGTTCGAGATAATAATGTTGTCATTAAGAAAGATTTCGTAATTTTAAATGATTGTATAGTCTTTTTCAAAACAAACTATATATGCTTTTATAAACATGTAATGCTCTCGATGTCCTGCCTAGGTTGGATTTACAAAAGATGGAAAGATTCTCGCACTTGAACTGGATATATACTCCAATGTCGGGTGCTCCCTCGACCTGTCCAGACCGGTGAGTAACCTTTTTTGTGATAATAGAAGGAATTTGTTGTCGTCCGATCTAAGTAATGTGGTGAAATGGTTGTGGATTCAATCTGAGTGATGGCAAGAAGTGCGGCGGTTTCTTAAATAGAGTTGTGTAAACTGGAATGGTGATCGTAAAGGGTATTAGTTATGTCTCCGTAGTAGTAGTATAGTAGTAGTAGTAGTAGTAGTAGTAGATAATATAAATAATTTTCTTACCTATCTACGTGACTGTTTTGGATGTTTTTGTCTGCATTTCAGGTCATTGAGAGAGCGATGTTCCATTCTGATGGATGTTATAACATACCAAACATCTGTGTAACGGGACGGTTATGTCGGACAAACATACCCTCAAACACTGCCTTCCGTGGCTTTGGTGGACCACAAGGCAATTTTCTGTCCGAAACCTATATGGCTGACATAGCAACTGCGCTTGAAATGTCCCCTACCAAGGTAAGATTATATATAGCAGAGGATATCTCCTTGTCTGTCTGTAAGTGTTTTTAGATTATATACTTTATACAGATTATCATGATATGGAGTTTTCGTACAAAATCACAGCAAAATGCCCTCCAATTGACCTTGAATCTCAAATTCAAAACAAAGGTGATTTCTTAACACAAGTTCACTGTAGCGGTCTTACAGTTATCAGTTATCATATGTTTAAAACGTTTTCTTGTTCTTTTTAGAAGATGATTTGTTCAAACATTTTTTTTGTAGTGTTAATCGGCATAAAGATTATTCATAACGATATGTTTTTCGGTATGTCCTTGGTCCCTCCTCACCAATTGTACTCTAAAATTGTAATCACTCAGTAGACAATTGTTACTGTGCTTGTTCTTCCGGTCTGAGTGAAAGGAAGGAAATTCTTCAGCTGATATTGCACTTGGTTTACCTGTGCGATAAAAGGCATCCATACATTGAAGGACATTGGACGAATACAATCTGATGGGTTTTTCTTCATTTGTCCATTTATACACATGATGTGAGGATTCAATTCTTTTGTGATCCCGCGTTGTTGTGCACGTGCCGCGTATACAGTGATTAATGTATTTGACAGATGAACAAACTTACGTCCAGGCCAACAAACGTGATAGATACATCTCGTTATTTTATCAGTTTTTGTAAAATAGATATAATTCCTGAAAAAAAGCATGCTTAATACAATTAAACACACCGTGTATGTTAGAGGAAAATGACAATTTGGGAATTAATATCAATTTAAATATTTATGAGATATTTGAATACTTAATCAACTTTAAATCAACTGCAATCTTGAGTCTTGATTATTCATAAATTTTGGAAGGCGGTCATTACGTAACAGAAATGACGATATATATAATGTCAATTTTCAGAGTCACAAAAGTACATGTTTCCAATTATAAAAACGACTGAAAACCTGTGATTTACTTAAACATGCTACAACAATTTTTTTAATTCAAACATTGAGTATTTACAGATTCATTGAAGACTCGCTGGCGACTACAATGACTATAGTTAGAGAATAGTTTGTGATGAGCTAGCGAAAAACAGCAGTCGCTCATTTATCGTTAGGGTTTCTAGTATCTATAAAGTCTGGTAATACATGTAAATGAATGAGTGAATAATGAAATAATTTAGGCGAATCATTCCAAGGCGAATGAGGATATTAACAACGAGCCTTGATGTGCGAATAGCATGTATCACCGCAGTCACCAATCGATTGTAAATGACAAAAATGTCTTAGTACTCTATTTGTTATCCTTTTTCTCCAGGTCCGGGAAATAAATCTGTACAGAGAGGGAGATTTGACCCACTTTAACCAGGTTCTTGACAAGTGTAACATACGGCGGTGTTGGGATGAGTGCTTACAGTGCAGTGATGTCCAACGCAGAAGCCGAGAGGTCGAAATCTTCAACAGGTCAGTGGCATTTCAACAAGTCTTCAATTTATTTTCCTGCTTCTCTTTTCTTCTCACATACACTCCCTGATGTGCTTCTTTAGGGATACAAATGAATTCTAGACCACGAATCAAAACTGTTGGGATCTATTGTAGTAAACAATTGCACCACTGCATTAATCTGCAAAAGATTACTAAAAACCACAACGAAACTAAGGAGTATACTGGAACCAGATTGATTGTCTGGCCAATGGACCGTTCGTCCGTCTGTGTAGGTGATCCATTCCAGACAATTCCTCCTATAGTTTCCATCAAAGTTTTGTGAACCATCGTGGACTTAGCTCTGCTCTGCTCATTCTATCACAGTATTGACCATTTTACTATGACTATATACTGAATCATGTCTAGACAACTTGTGTTGCAGATTTTTATTCAAGTTTTGTGAAACATCATATAATGTGCATTTATTACACGTTTTTCAGCATCTGAGCTTTTTGTATTGCGGTTTTGCTCCTTTGCTATTTTTGTAGACAAATTCCTGGTCAGACACTGCCTCATACATTGTTACTCTAAACTTTTTGATGCTAATGTAGACAGCATAACCTTTATATCTACAATGTATAGACAGAATCCTGCTCACTTCGCCCTTTTTATATTGATTAGTATGTGTTTAGGGTAGAGTGGCAATCAGTCAGCCATCCCGGCGATATTTTTAACATTTCCATATGGATAATATTTTTTTTCAATTTCAACGATGGAAACATGACAACTCTATTAATTATACCTTAGGGTACAGACTAAGCTTGAGAGGGAAAAACTTTGTATAAATGCCTTCGGTCAATCTGGAAAAAAAAATTCTTTACTAGACTACCATATTAGTGATATAATTCAACAATCCTTTTTGTCATACATATAAGTATTTCACCGTCATTTATGTTTTAGTATTTTATATTTTGTATAATAATATCATTGGTAGAGTTTACACTTGGTTAACCATTCGAGTGTTCTGATTCTATATTTTTTTCGTAGTGACTAATGATACATACATCACCCACCATTAATATATGAGAAGATGCCCTCGGTAGAATGAAATCTTTCGAAAACATGACACATTATCACCCCTATAAAATATGATTTTGCTGTTGTAGTGAAAATCGGTGGAAGAAGAGAGGAATTTCTGTTATTCCTGTCAAATTTGGGATATCCTTCACTGCAACATTCATGAATCAGGTATGTAATGTACATATATACAAAATAAAGAAGATATCAACATAACATATAATTCACTTAGATTGTTATTATTATTTCAAATTATGATGTTACTGCTACAGGCGGGAGCGTTAGTGATGATTTACCGAGATGGCTCAGTGTTGATTGCTCACGGAGGGACGGAGATGGGCCAGGGACTACACACAAAGATGATACAGGTATGTGTCATTTAAAATTTTTTTCCCAACCTTCATTAATTCAGACCATCATTTGTCAAGGTCAGTCATGGATATGTGTAATAAGATACTAGTACTATTTCCCAAAACAAAATTGCCCCAGTTCTTTTCACATCCTCTTACTCTATTTTGATTTCTGATGTGATTTTCTTTAAGGTGGCCAGCAGAACATTGAAGATTCCAATGTCCAAGATTCATATCAGTGAAACAACGACCAACACGGTTCCCAACACCTCGCCGACTGCTGCAAGCGCCAGCTCCGATCTCAATGGCATGGCCATCAAGGTTATCATAAAACACATTTATTTTCATGTCCCCAAATCTTCCTCAAGTCTCAAGTATCATGGTTGTTTCCTTTGGTAATAAAAATCACCCCCATTTTGTTCTTAATTGTTAAATATACTGTTGTTTTCTTGTATGTTGGTTAGTAAAACTTAGCCACCGTCTACTACCAAGAAACATTGCCTAAAATTGCCCTTGGTATTAACCAAAAAAAAGTGCAAGATACACTGTAAATGTTGTTGATAGTGTCTTTTGCTTACAGAATGCATGCGATACCCTTCTGGAACGGATTCAACCATACAGGACCCAGAACCCGGAAGGTGAATGGGAGAATTGGGTAAGTCACAGAGATAACTCTATATCAATGTGAAAAGTATGGTTTCTCAAGTCAAAAAGTGTCAAATTCATCTAAACTTCTGGGGTTTAGGTGTGAAACCGAGTCTGCCCCGTATCTAATGTCAACCGAACTTCCGGGGTTTATGTAAGAAACCGAGTCTGCCCCTTTTCCAATGTCTACATATTTGTGTATGGTTTAACTGGCGTTTAATGGTGTAACTGACATCTGTATATATTATGTATATATAATCGTAAGTGTGTTTGTTCTGTAGGTGTCTGACGTTTAATGGTGTAACTGACATCTGTATATATTATTTATATATAATCGTAAGTGTGTTTGTTATGTAGGTGGCTGACGTTTAATGGTGTAACTGACATCTGTATATATTATGTATATATAATCGTAAGTGTGTTTGTTATGTAGGTGTCTGACGTTTAATGGTGTAACTGACATCTGTATATATTATGTATACATAATCGTAAGTGTGTTTGTTATGTAGGTGTCTGACGTTTAATGGTGTAACTGACATCTGTATATATTATTTATATATAATCGTAAGTGTGTTTGTTATGTACATTTGTAGGTGACTGCTGCTTTCTTTGATCGAGTGAGCTTGTCAGTTTCTGCGTTTTACAAGTAAGTCGCATTATCTTACATACAATCGATTTCACTATTACACATTCTTTTTCATCTCAAATGATGCTCTGCTTTCTGAAATAGGTATAGCTTTTATGACTGAGATAATTGGAGAAAAAAATGAAAAAATAACAGAGGCTTTCAGTAATCTAAGGGACAAAATTTGTCGCAGATTTAGGTGAAGCATTAGTTTGATTGGCTGACAGCCTAGATTACATGAATTTGTATCATGGAAAGAGATAGCTCAACCCTTGTGTAAGAGTTAGGCCTCGCACGGACTAGACAAAACATGCGATAAACGGC
Organism: Pecten maximus; assembly: GCF_902652985.1. Taxonomy (NCBI): domain Eukaryota; kingdom Metazoa; phylum Mollusca; class Bivalvia; order Pectinida; family Pectinidae; genus Pecten; species Pecten maximus. The sequence goes on along the minus strand of NC_047017.1, from coordinate 1,908,153 downwards.
TTAACTATATATAGTAATGTGTGTGTTTACATTTGGATGGCAAAGAATAAACCTAATGGATTTGCAGTCTTTGAGAGCATAACTGATACCCAAGTCGTGACGTCATTCCATGCGTTTATTTTTTTTTTATTTACCTGCAACACAGTCATTAAAATGCTTGAATGATCGAGACTCGACACGTTGATGTGTATATCCAATCAACAACAACAAATCTTCTCTTCAGTCGTGAAATAAGATGGCATCACACAGAAACTCACTATCGTATGACTTTGCCATATCTGTGATAGAGTAAAGAGACAACTTAAGCCAATGCAAAGTATGCGATAGTGACGTGCCCCTGTATTCCGCCCGTTAACGTTGAGGCCGACCTCGATATCCCTGACCACGATCCTGACATATTGCCTAAAAATAGAGCTGTTGTAGTAGTTGCCTACTGTCGTTATGTTTCTGTGCTGCAGATGAATCAGTTCACGCCATGTGTCCTTACTAATTAAAGCTACACTTCCAAAATCAATGTATAATGCATAACTCCTTCAACATTTGTCTAAAGTTCATACGATGGGGTTCTTTGTTAAAACTCTGTATTACTCCTTCGACATTTTGTCAGAAGGACACATGCTTTCTGTTTTGGTTTAAGTATACGGTGGGTTCTTTGCTATACGTCTTTGCTTCACCTCTGCAGCAAGTATGTGATGTTTTGTCTGTAGGACACCTGATTTGGGATATGACTTTGCCACGAACACTGGGCGCCCATTCAACTATTTCACATATGGCGCGGCATGTTCAGAAGTGGAAGTGGACTGTCTGACTGGAGACAACAAGGTAACATTTTCATCTGATAACCGAAACCTTTAAACATTTAAAAGTACTAACAATAATACACTTTCTGTTAATTGAGATCACGTGAGCACTAACGATTTCTAAAAAAACGGTTAAATATAAACACAAGCAAACTCAAGAATTTAAGATGAAGGCGAACATTTCAAGCTAAATTAAAGGGTTTATAAACCGTAGTATATGGCCCAAGTGTAGTCAGATCACAAACATACCCTCTTACTTTTCAACTGTAAAATCACGTACTAGGCTCAGCATTTTCAATTCTTTAAACGATACATACTACTAAGTTTAAGAATTTCGTACTTTTTTAAATTATGAAGTCCGGTCATGATAAAATTGAAACAAGACTGGCATCAAATTCCTGCCATGAAAAAGACAATTTCATAAGTACATGTTTTATGTTGCTCAAGGGGGAAATTATCCTAGACGGAAAATTACCAGGTATACAGAATATCATAACGTTGTCATTAGGAATATTTTAAGATTTGATTGCCCCACGCGCACTGCGGGAAATGCAATTTGTAAACTCGAGATGTTCCGAGTAAAAATGCAAGATCAGTCGTGAGTACGTCACGGAGACACCGGTGACACTTTATTGGGTTCAAATAAAGCACGGACTTTATTTTAACCTCGGGTAGTTATATGTATGCACTCGTTGTTCATGATAAACCTTGATACACCTACAGTATATATGTGATAGCTATAGGACCATTTATCATCACACTGCATTCTTCGGAAAGTTATGATCCTATAATTTTATGATTATTCATATGATTGTAGACAAAATAATGAGAATGTGCATTCGTTTAAAATTGAGGTTTTCTTATATCAAACCTGTTATAGTGATATCGCCCTCCAAAGTCAAATTTTGTGCTGTCAATGGGACCTATTCTTGTGACGTCACGACTACAGAAAAGTATTCCCGGCAAAGAATACAATTCGTGGAAATAAACACAAAGTCATCAATTTAATTCCAACAGCTTAATCAAAATATGCCATCGTGAGGATATTCACCTTTTATACAACATAACTACATGTACATAAAATGATCAATCGAATATACGCTTAATATAATGACGTCAGGAAAAACCGCATCAATAAGTGAGGACGTCACGAACATTGTACTTCATATCACTACAGTGATGGCAATTGTGAGAGAAATATGGTCTGAATACTTTTGTTTGATAAGGTATATAGTGACAGTTCAGAGCAAATGGAAATATAGAATATAATTGCCATATAATCTTCAATGTTTAAAGTTTGTTACAGTTAGTAAGATAGGATCTCGACAGCTGGTGCACGGGTACTCCCCGTGACAAATGTTTCTATTTCCTCGAACTCCCGTTCGGAGATCGAAAGAAAGATCACATGGTACTCGAAGCCTCACAAATTATTGTTTGATGAAAAGTATAATTAAGTTATCAAACACTTCGTGAATTTTGTTTATTTATTTTCGATTTTGACACAGAATTAAGGTTTTGTGTAGAGAGTTTAGCAATACATGACGTTCAGTGCCTCCATTACGATTTCCGGTAGTATATTTTCGCTACCTCAAGTTCTTAAATCGACAGTATGACCTTTCTCCTGTTAGAACAGTGTCATAGCATTGTTGAAGTATCTTTTATCGAAACATCTTATTCTACAGATGAGAAAATAAAAACAAATTAAATAATTTGAGAAAAAAAACCCATATAATTGTGTTTTACAGGTGCTTCGAACAGACATCGTGATGGACGTCGGTCTAAGTCTGAATCCTGCTATAGACATTGGGCAAATAGAGGGGGCGTTCACACAGGTAAAACTCGTTGTGTATACTATACTAATAATATCAGTAAGTAATTTGAAGTAAGTGTAATAATTCATATAAATTCAAGCAGATTGTTAACATAATTGTGTAAAATGGACCATCAAAATCATTCAGACGCATATATATATATCACAGAGTTAAAATCATAAACCAGTGCAAACATTACCATTGATATTGGATAGATATAATAATAGGGATGTTTACACAGTAAAATGGCAAGTAAATGTAAACATTATCCTATATATAAATCATCTATAGCATACACAAGTAACAGTAATAGATCAGTGCATATCTTCCTATCAGCGTCCGTTATAGAACGTTATACCTTAACATATATTTCAGGTAAAGGAGACTTTAAAGCTGTAAAAAAGCACTAATCATTTCAAAAATGACTATTAGTATTCGTCAGATAGAGTAGGTGTTCTGGCCACTTTAATTTCGGGAATAGCATTTCAAATCAAACAACAGTTTAGGACTATAAACTACACGTGTATATTTCTGTTTGGTATTATAGATATGTGAAGCATTTTATATATAGTTTTGTTTCTCTGTTTTAAGGGCTATGGTCTGATGATGATGGAACAACAGAGAATGTCTCCAAATGGCTTCCTGTTTTCTCGCGGTCCGGGTGCCTACAAGATCCCTGGATTCGGTGATGTCCCCGTAGAGTTCAATGTCTCCCTACTAAAGAGTAGCATTAACAACCGAGCAGTATATTCTTCCAAGGTACATAAGTAGCTTGTACATGTTAGCATTATAGATTGGGGTTTTATCATTTAAAAACATGGGGGTTTTTTTCTTCTTTATTTTTCTTTTTTTTCTATTGACACAAAATATTTGTAGTTTATATAAGGAGTGTCTTTCTGAACATTTATCTGAAGTTGTATAACAACATGTTTATATATTTTAATCGTTTGGGTGGTTATCAGCCAAGGAGGGTCAAGGAGGGTCAATGCTGACACTTTACTATTCCAGAAATAAAAATCTTTACTAAGTACAATTTATCTCAAGAAGCCCTTAACACACACAGTACACAATTACCTATCACGGTCGGATGTGGTTGCTAAGCAATCAAGGTTAAGACGCTATAATGTCGCATTTGAAGTAAAAAGCTATTGTAGTAGATTACGTACCCTTTTAGTTCACATCATAAACAATTTAGGATTGTTACCGTTGATTTTAATCCTCCCATTTATCTACACTGATCCTTCTCAAAATTAATATTAAAGTTTCTACTCACGCTAGATTATTCGTGATTGATTTTGAGACTTAAGATTAAACGAATCTTATGACAAAATGACTAAAAGGCGGCCATATTGGGTTTCACTATTGAGGTTTGTCACCGTTAATTTTCATAAAATACTGATTTCTCGCTAATTTCATATCATATTCATCTCGATCACTAGTTACACATGTCTAGTCTTAAGACTGATTATGGAAGCAATATGGCTAAAAGATGGTTATCTCGGATTTTGGCGGATGAAGTTTGCTATAGCCTTTTCAATATGAACCTTTCTCTTATTTCATATACATGTATATCTTTGTCTGGTTCACATGTTCTGCATGTTCAATACATGAATAAGTATGGTCATTAGCATGGGTCATTAGGTGATTGGACAGTTCTTATGATATTTATAGATTCATATAAATTTATTGGTTTATAAGATGCAATCGTATTTCGTCAATACACTTGAACACATATTTAAAAAAAATACCAGAAAAGTACATAAAAGTACACAAAAATGGAGCTGACGTAGAAATCAATAAGCTCCCTGGAAGGTCGAAGCTAGTCTCTTTAGGCCCAATCCTAGGAGAAAATATGACTTTAGCATAATCAGTAAAATGCCTTAACATGCTTGATGTGTTGTCAAATTTAGGCGATAGGAGAACCGCCACTCTTCCTGGCAGCATCGGTTTTCTTCGCCGCTAAAGAGGCCATAATGTCTGCTCGAGAGGATGCTGGAAAGAATAGGATGTTCCAGTTGAACAGTCCCGCTACACCTGAACGAATCAGGATGGCATGTGAGGACCAGTTCACGAAACAGGTTAGATTTGTTCTTAGAAAATTGAGCTTGAAAATATTTCATATTCTTCTTTACCGATATGCATGTACTTAATATAACGTAACAGATTAGGGTGTAAAGGTACACACACACATATATAGCTGGACATTAATAGCACATAACCACAGTCAGAAAGTTTATATTCAGTAATATGACATGCATATTGCCATATAATGTCAATTTTTTTTTAAATGAATTAGCAAAAATGAATCAAATTCGGGAGACATTCTGTCGGGACAGTGTAGCGTAATGTTTATCATAGAAAGATGATGAATAACATTAATTTAGATGGCTACACTACACAAGTTAGGAAAACATGAAAAATGCCTTTACCTTGTACATATACGTATGTCGATATTATTACCTTGATCATACATGTACGTCGATATGATTACCTTGTTCATACATGTACGTCGATATGATTACCTTGTACATACACGTACGTCGATATGATAACCTACCTTGTACATACACGTACGTTGATATGATTACCTTGTTCATACATGTACGTCGATTTGATTACCTTGTTCATACATGTACGTCGATATGATTACCTTGTTCATACATGTACGTCGATATGATTACCTTGTTCATACATGTACGTCGATATGATTACCTTGTTCATACATGTACGTCGATATGATTCCCTTGCAGTTTCCATCGCCTAAGGAGGGGTCATACAAGCCGTGGTTTGTAGAGCTGTAGAAATTTCAACAGCGGACTTCCCATACCGACGGAACTTTGGGAGCAGTTTAGACCTATTTGAAAAACTTCAATAGTATTGACGTTAAATCTTGTTAACCTAACATAACAAAGGTTTTAATAAGATCTAAAAAAAAAAATGAAAATATTGCTATATATTATTATCATTCCATTTACCATTGTTTAATTGGAGCACTACAATGTTAGGTTTTAAAATGTGCAATTTGTATAAAACATTAAAATGATACTAAGCAGATGTTTTAACTTATAATATAAACTGTTCGTTTTATTGGTGCTATATTTGCTTTTGATATATTTTATACATTAACAGTTGTATGTATACCAAACAGATTTTACATATATATGTGTATAAAAATAATATATAAATGTTACCTTTATATTTTGTAAATCACAAAAAAATCTTGATTTTTTGCAGAAATTGTTTTTATTTGTGATTTTGTGATAATATTGTTATACAGGTGTATGCTTATTATTAACATGGTTAAATATTATTGTGATCTGTTGGTTGTCTTGTATCATACCATGCAGAAGAAAACGAGTATTTATATATATTTATATATATTTATATATACGTTACATTGCAAAACCCTCTGGAAAAATATATATACTAAACTTTGCAGGACGAGTTTTTACTCAACACCATCAGATGGTGGACTGTTAAAATGGCCGTTTGTTCGTGGTTCGCTGTCCATCAGTGAACCAGACATGTTTAAAAATACTATTCGACAAATTTCGTATGGATGTTCCCCCTTTGCCTTGGACATTCATCAATATGGAAACTTGTAGGGAAGAAATGGCCGGTAAGGGAAAATATTGTATACAGACAGTTAAAGGTTTCTTCTCTGGACCTTTCTCAATTCTTCTGTAGAATCGTTCGTGTCAAATGTGGATAATGATCAGACGAAAAGTATAGATACATATTTTGGTAATACCGCATGTCGATATAACATAATTATGATTATTAAGAAGATAGAAAGAAAAGTACGGATAATTTCAAGCTGACTAAAAATTCTTTATCATTAGATGTTATAAACTATTTTATCACGCTAACAAACCACCTTATTACATGGGTATGATTTATACTCAGTAAATTATATATTGTTTTTTATTATTATGAAAGAGACCTATTATGATTAAATTTATGATATGCCAGTGTTTGAAGAACAGTTCGTGTGTTGGGTGTAGTTTTGTTTATATATTACATATATATACTATATTGACACAAGTTAACACTAAAAAAAAATATCATACTGGTTTTTTTTTCTGTAAAATATTAAATAACTGTTTTAGTTAAGAATATGTGTTTTTAAGCCCCGTTTTCAACAAAACAGGGTATATCAATTTGGGTAAGTCTGTCCGTCTGTCCGTCTGTCGCACTTCGTTTCCATGCAATAATTGCAACAAATGTTAACGGATTTTCTTCAAACTTGATAATAAGATTAAATTCTTTAAGGGCTCGGCTAAGTTTGATTGGAATTTGTGACAGACTGTTCATGACGGAAGTATGGCCCATTGATTAACTAAAAACATCGTTTTCTGTCGTTTCTGTGAAATGACTGGAACAACTGTTAACATATTTTCTTCAAACTTGGGAACAAGGTTAAATACCTTACGGATCGGCCAAGTTAGATTGCCACATTAACGGGACGTTGTCTGGCAGATTTATGGCCAGAAGAAAAAAAAAGTTTTCTGCTGTTTCCATGAAATAAATCCAACAAATATTATCTGATTATCATCAAACTTAGTTAATACCTCTCCCAAATATTTTAGAAAAGTCTTCAAACTTTGAAATAGGATTCAATACATTAAGAGTACAGCCAAATTTGTAAATGGTAGATGAGAAGAGAAGTTGACTCTATCCCGTAATACATGTTCGATAATAATTCTAACTTCTTGTTTTACATTTTCTTCGAGTTTCAAGCAATACATTATAGATCAACATAATTTATCATTCTGTCAAGTTACATGGTATAATGACATGCATACTCCTAACCTCAAAAAATGTCTACCAAATATGTCAGGAAAGTGGGGGACATGCATTCCACGAATTTGATTATTACTTCAAAATTCCTTGAGGGAAGACCGAAGGTACTTCTGCTATGAAAGAAATATATATATTAGTGTTCTTTTTGATAGGATATATTATCCCTTATATTATGTTCACTTCAATGATGTGTTCGGTTTTAATTGCAAATAAGAAAATAATCTGCATTTACGTTCAAAGCATGGATAATTCATTTGTTGATACACAAAAAAGGACAGAAGTCATAATTAAGGAGGTCAAGACGTAAATCGGGTAGTAACTATCACCATTTTGTCTTAATAATATAAAAATTATCCATAAGACACAACAGAGAACTTATATTACTACCACAGCATTTATAATGACTTATAGTATACAGTACGTGATTGTAACGTTACATAACCCATGTCAGTCTTGTTAACAATAAAATCATTTAACATAAATTTCTCGAATTTTTATTTATGACTACCTGGGTTGCTCTCTGCTTTCTCCACACTTAGAAATAATCTACTATAACGTAATATAACGTAGTTTACTGCAGTAGCTTGTAATTTTACTGTAGTTTGGTTCGTTTTTTGTTTAACGTCCTATTAACAGCCAGAGTCAATTAAGGACGTGCCAGGTTTGGAGGTGGAGGAACGCCGGAGTACCGACAAAAAACACCGATCTATGGTCAGTACCTGGCAACTGCCCAACTTGGGTTTCGAACTTGCCACCCAGAGGTGGTGGGCTAGTGATTAAGTTTCGGGACACCTTAACCACTCGGCCATCGCGGCCCCAGTACCTTGTAGAAGCCTTGAGTGGCAAATTATCTTTTGAAAATAGTCAAAGGTAACAACTGCCTGATCAACATTTTTTCAACAAATTTGAACGATTGAAAGTACGTCAGTAACGTATATGAACTATTCTACCATGTTTGCTATGCAACGCCAGTTTTGATTGGTTTAAAACCATGTATTATTTTCCAATAACCCACGCTCGCGCCAATAATACACGGTCGTGAGTCACGGCTGTTACAATTTTATATATCTAATATTCACCATTTCATAAAAGGTTACTATAGCCTAGTGGGCTAATGGGTTAGTCTTTTAATGCAATACGCAAGAACAAGGTTTTCTCGTACCTTGCGGCCTTCGTTATTAATTTAATTACAAAATATCCTCGTCCTCGTCGTATATCCTGCAACAATACACGAATCGTCGTTGATTATTTCTTAAATATCAGTAGTAACTTTAACGTACTTTTGCCTGTACCAGTCACCCGACATACTATTATCATTATTTACTCTAGTTCAACCTTCACTAGCTTACTTTAACGTAGCCTTACTTATAAGTACCGTTCTGAGTACGTTAAGGCTTTAAAGGAATTACCTTAAGACGCACATATCTTTAAACAATATTACTGATGTCATTCTATTTGGAGCCAAACCCAGGTCCACAATGTTATGTAAACATCCGCGTGATTGTATATTTCCTATTATTATTATCTTTTCATTATGGAACAGACCGTTTTTATTAATGCTGAATTTTCTTAACATGATTTTCTATAAGTTTCTGACAAGTAATAATGTTATCTGAAAATAAATTGGCAATATTTGGGGTAAAGATAGGATCAACCATTGCGGTAGGTGTTATGGGTGATTAAATGTCGACTTGAATTTAAGTGAGATCATTAATCTGTAAATTATCCGGATACCCATAACTTTTCTTAATGTTATCAAAATATAAACATATATTGTTAATTTCTTGAATAAACTTTATGATAAAATTATATTATTGATTTGACAAATCAAGTGATCTTGGTAAATAATATATACCGTATATATATCATAATATAGGTAAAATATAGATAAAACTTTCCGTCTTAATAGACTTTGGTGCGGATCATTAAAAATGTTGCTGCTGGCTCAGTGGGTTGATTCCTATTGTCACCGATATGATGTGTTAATTAATATCTAAAAAATCAATTTCATTTCTTATATCAGAATGTATACTCCTACATGTAGCGATCCTTTTAGCTCTTACATGAACTTAAACACCATAATCAACAGAATAATAACAGTAAAACCAAATGACTACCTTTATCAATTGATTGCAATTTCCGTATACATGTACACGGCGACGTTGTAAAATTCGAACTTTTTTGCGAACATCTGGTTCACCATGATCAGGATGCTCAAACTCAGTCCGCCCGTCATCAGTCTGTAAATAAATTCATCCTGGTTATTACCATCCTTCTGAAGAACCAAAATGGTCTTTCTCATATTCAGGTTATTAGTCTTGGTCTTTCGTTTTTGATGTTAAATTTTGAGACTGACTGGAGAACTATACAGACGATCTTGTTTTCACTGATGAAGTTTGCATTGGAGGTAGAGTGCATATATCAAAATGTCACGCATGCGTCTTTCTTCAATTTCAGTTTCCAACGATCTATTTTATTAACATAAACATTCATGACAAAAGTACTGGAAACCAGGCAGTGCCTATTAAAAGTCCTCTCCAACCATTACAACACAGTGGTACAGGACAAAGTATATAGAAAACTGTTAAACAGATTACGATGTAATGCAAGGGAGGTAACTGCTATACAAACTGCGTACTTGGGATTTATTTATAAAGAAATACATAGGGGTCAACAGACAATTTGATAGTACTGGATCATTTAGAGTTTCCTCATCCCAACAGATACAGATAAAAAAAAAAAAGAGGCCATTTCACTATCAATATGCCATTTCTGGTGAAGTTACCAACCCGACCACATTAAATAATTTATCTTGTAATAATTTGTTTATACAAATGACGAAGGAAGACAACTTTTTGACTCGTGCCCTGACCGGGCCTCGAACTCACGATCTACGGTACCCAATCGCCTAGCCAGAAATACCCACAGCTTATACCGCTGCGCCACATCGACGTTCTTAAAAAAGAACGTTTCAATGGCGCAGTGATGGTCGGCCCGATACCCTGACATGATCATTGTGAAATTAATGTATTTCAATTTAAATATTTCTCATTTTTATAGTCCATCACCCAAGTAATAGTAATGAGTATTATAATCATACTGTTGACAATTATAATGTATAAAGCATCTCATATATATTTAGAATGAGAAAATTAAACACCAACAAGCATATATATCAACAACAATATTACCAGTAAGAAATCTGAATGGAAAAAGTTGTATCAGAGTCAAACCTATTCCGAGAGAGTAACGTTAATAGTAAGAAGGAGAAAGTTGTACTTGAAAGCCTGTCATGAACAATGAAATTGTCAATATTTAAAAATGCATGTAGGTATGGGTTGTATTCAGCAACATTCGGTGGTAAAGGTCATCGCTATATAGGGTTTCATCTTATGTAACAAATGAAGTCTATTTCAATACTTTCTTATAGCTTTTCCAAACCAGTTTCATTATAAAGCAGAATTATTGCCACATATACGTAACCCATTAGGTAGAGATTCTCTTTGTGGCTTTTCAAGTAAATTAAATAAGTCCCAGTCCTATTTGTCGTTAACAGTTGAGTTTATTCACCGTAAGACAATGACCAGTACAATGTTACAATCAATTACATCAGTTCAAACAATAGTTGTGCACATCGTTAACACAAAGGAATGAGGAACATTAAACAGAATGAAACAGATCAACCTGATAACGTACCTATCAGTCCATACATGTAATCTGTGTATTACAGATCTAACACATGTCATATGTTTCAGTAGGGCGGATGTTATCTTCATCCTCATATACATAATTTATCATAAAATGGTCGCGAATATGTTTGGAAATGACCCTCTCAAACACTTTTCCTACTGTGGACTACAATGATATTGATATGTCGTTTGGTGGAGAATGCTAGAATATCCTCCTTTTCAAAAAGAGGTATAACTTTTGCCGTTTTCCAAATATTTGGATGTCGGAGAACAAAAAGACGATTAAACGAGTCATTTCAGGGGTTTACAAATTGTGAGAGAAGTAATCTTTAACATATATATATATAGTGACTAATTCCATCACATCCGGGTACTTAGCCAAGCTTCAAGATCTCGAGGGCATCTCTGCCTTAAGATTCCTAAATTCGACATTTTCACATACACTCTTCGTCCTGTTCGCAATGACGTGAAATTCGGTGTCAGCGCCTTTAGGAATTGAACAGAAATAATCGTTTTGATGATCAGTTTTCTATGTTTTTCCTCAAACAATATCATGTGATATGGCGTTAACTAAAGAGAGAATAGATTGAGACGAGTCAGCAGACTTCATGATCGCGGATTGGCCGAAGAATAATGTTCGTTAATTCCGTGGACATTTTCGTCATATTTTTTCATATTATTTGCTTTATTTCTGTGTCTTTGACTAAATTATGTCAACTGTCATGGTGGTCGATCTAGCTTTTTGCAGACTGTATCTTACTCTATGTTTTACGTAGTTCTGACGTCATCCAAGATTGGTCGTTTGGTCTTACATTTAATTCTTTATGAGGAATACAATTTTCAGGAAGTTTAAAAACTAGGTTCAAAACAAATGGAATTTCAACATAAACAAGGATACCGTTTTACTAAGGTTCGATACCAGGATAGAATCAAGTAAATTTGGTCTAATTTAACCAAATTGAGAAGGTTCTGATATATCATTAGTATTATTATACGTCAAAATTATATCTGATAAAATATGTCCAGAAAAAATACGTAACATGTAGACATTTTAATCACTATTAAAAAGAAGTTGAGGGAAATTGTTTGGTTTTTGTATGCTGGGTTTTTCGTCCCGTGAACACCCAGGGTTATCTCGGGGTGGGTCTCCTTGTAGTAGTTGGTGACTACCTCACTGAACAACGGGATGACCATTGCACGCTATCCAAAGCAGTTAGGTTAAAGAGTCTTGTCCAAGGACACAACCACAACAGCACAGATCAGTCCGTTTCTCAGCTTCCCCAGAAACACAAACCGACATGTGTAGGAAGCATCGAAGCCATCGTCAGAGACCCACGGTTGGTTGCTCTACGCTACGCTACACTAATCACAATAAATCAATGCATCATGATAATGGAGAACGATTTCAAAAGTATCATTCAGATTCCTCAAAATTAGGCTAATTGGGAAATTGACCCTCAAAAATAAGCCCGATGTGTTTCGTATCATTATGATATAGTTTAGCTGCAGCAAGTGTAGAAAAACACAGGGACTTGAGAATTAGTTACAGTCTACATGTATTTGGACCTCCCCTAGTGTGTATAGTTTATTTTTAGACGTTTTTCGGACTAGATTAAAATTTGGTAAAAAGAACACGTACCCCGTTGTTTATACATTGTATATGCGGAATCAAGCCCCCAAAACGTCTCAAAATGTGCTATAAACACTAGGGGAGGTCAAAATACATGTAGACTGTAACTAATTATCAAGTCCCTGTGTAGACTTTCATTTGTTACTCAATGGTAACCTGTTTTGACGGATATTACAATAGTGAATTTAGCTGATGAATTAGCTTATAACTAAGGTTTTTGCACAATGTTAAAGGTCCAAAGTACCTGTATCATGAGAACACTAACGTCATTACATACTGTATTACATAACATCTTCGTTTTCCTAGAATTAATTTCAATAGAAATGGTATAGACCCTATACATCAATGGGAGAGAAATAAGAGTAGTAAGTTTAATTTGATTTAATTACGTAAATGTGTGATATCATAAGTTGATGGTAAGTCAATAAATATCAACAAATTAATTGAGATAAGAATAAAAACAGACAAAAATATACACTTGTGTTTTCTATAATATCTTGTTGTATGCCAACAACTCCTTGTCTACAATAATATTTTATAGGTATATTCCGTGTATACTAATCGTTCCTTTGGTACAAATCAATAGATGTATCAATAAATAAGAAAATATTTAAGATTGTGCAACATGCAAGTCGTCAGCAGGACGTGCGTAAATGAGATATACATGTATATAGACGACAAGGTCCAATGCCTTGAGATATAAGTTTTAATATGACTATTGAATAATCTATTCCTGATCAATATCATCTTGACAATGGGCCATATGTGTAGCATTACCTACATGATATAGAAGACCAGGACTTCCTGTGTTCACATCTTGGTGTAGAGCTCCTCGTCCCAAACTTGTTAGACTGTCAAACCAGGGGCGGTTTTAGATTACGGTGTGGTGTCTCCATCCCGGAAACTATGCATATACTGCTTCTCAATTATTGGCTCGGCCATAACCGCATTTACCAATATTGTATAAAGTAATATTTAAAGACTTTTCAAGAAACAGACAACATGGGTCCCGCCATTGATAAACTGGCAATGTTACAAGTAGGGTTACAGGGGAAAGAAATATCCCTCATTCCGACAACAAAATCAGAAATTACTTATGTAACCATACATGTGACATTGCCAACATATCCATGACGGGCCATGTTGTATGTCTCTTGAAAAGTCTTGTTTTATGTCTCGTCTTAAAGGGGCATTCATTCCTTTGTTTGAATAAAGTTTAGGTCGTCAAAATTAAACTTACTGATTTTTTATTTTTTTTCAAAGTAGTAAAAGTTATAATCTTTACATTAATAAGGCAGTTTCACTCTTGTGATAAACAAAAGGTCTACGAATAGCAAGTTCTGAAAATTCTTAATTCGACCCGAATTATCACTAATTACCACAAACACATACATTATTTATATATACGATACACATTTTTCTTGTACATTTCGGCGTAAATTTCATTACTTGTAGGCACAGACACTATAACAATCATCGTTTGGACATACATTCATCAATAGAAATTGTGCAAGTTTCTGATGTATGAATAACAGGCCTTTTGGGTCGATCTTGAGAAGCCACCTAACATTACCAATGATTACTCAAATACCTTGGGGACCAGAGTGGGGTCACACAAGGTTTTATAACAGGATTTCTGCCAAGCATCGTCTATTTCTGGACTGGGTCACAGGTCTTACATAATTGTCTCATGAATCAAAGGGCCTGCATTGCTTACCTGAATATACATTTTCTGTATCAGAAAGCATGGCAAATTATTCTCCTTTAAGTTATATTACAATTATTTTCTATTTTTTGAGCTGCCTCTCCCAACAATGGTTCAAACCAAGTGTGGTCAAAATCCTGTCATTCTTAAAGATGAACAAGAAGGAATTTAAAGAATTTGCAATATTTCCCCAATTGGACCCCGTCTCTCTGGTCTCAGGGGAGCTGCACTCCTCATTTATCCAACACTAATTATCCTTTTGCCAATAATGCTGCAGACCAAATTTCATCACAAGGGCCCCGTGGGCCTCAATGGTCAATCTGACTAATTCCACTGATGGAACTTTTGACAAGGCTAAAAAAGAACAACAGTTCTTTAAAAATTGCCACCAGTTTTCACCTCAGAGGTATTAGTCAAACTTGTGAAGTTTTAAGTATGTTTTTCAAAATGGCAGCCATGACAGCCATCTTGGATTTTGGACCTACCAGAATAATACGAACACTTGGTCAGCACCATCCAGGATAATTTGTGGCAAGTTTCATATCAATCCAATCAGTGGAACTTGAGAAGAATTCAATCAAGAAATCCATGATTGTGAATGTATTGTAACCAAATGTCCGCTACTATGATGAACTTTTGATCAGACCAAAAGCAAAAACACTTTGTCCGCTTCCCACACCTTCCATTTAAACAACACTGGATAATACACCAGATCACATTTCATCAAAATCCACACAGTAGTCACAGGAAAGTAAGTAGTATATCTCCACTGAGGATCGAACCCACGACCCTCAGCTTACTGGTCCACCGCTCTACATACTGAGCTAAAAGGAAATTACCCCCAGTGCAAAGCAAGGCCACTAATCACATACTGTATATACTATTTACAATTAAATTGCTACAGTCCTTCAAGATAGAAATTCAAAGGATTTATCTCACATTCTCCTTATGGCCCCAGAGGAGCCACACCATCCATTTATACAATGTTGAATCTCCTTTGCGAAATAATTCAAGATGGCCACCTGTCAGCCATTTTGTTTTTCTGATCAGTCTCAAAATAAAAAGAGCACAACTAGGAATCAATGGGAAGCTACATATGAAATCTAAGAAAGATTAATTTTTTACTTCCAAAATTGCAATAACAAATTTTCATTGCGAAAATCCGTAATTACTGGCTGTAAGTCATTTTGTTTTTCTGATTAGTCCCAAAATAAGGAGGGCACAAGGTGAACCTACATAAACAAGAGGCCGAAGGGCCTCAACGGTCATCTGACTCTAATTTAAAGACACTTATACTATTGTAATTGTACATTCTCTGTAGCGAGTATAGTAACACTGTTGGCCATGGTGGCCATCTTGGAATTTGGATCAACCTGAAAAATAACAACACTTGATCAAGACTATCCCAGAATCATTTCTGTTAAGTCAGAGCTGAATCCCACTGGTGGAAGTTTGAAATAGGTGTTGTTCAGGAAAACTTATGATTGCGCAAACATGTTGCAAAATGGCCGCCATGGCTGCCATGTCAAAGTTTTTATGAGGCCGAAAAATAACAACACTTTGTTGGCTCTCCTTCCTTAACATCCTCACCAATTTCCAGTTCGATGGCACAAGTGGAACTGGAGAAGAAGTTTAAAATGTGTTTTTCAAGATGGCGGCCATCTTGGATTTCACATCAATCCCAAAAATAACAACACTTGGTCAGGACCATCTCAGGATCATTTCAGTTGACTCCCCGTCTTTAACATCCTCACCAATTTCAAGTTCAATGGAGAAGTTTAAAAGGTAAGTTCATGCTGAATCCCACTGCTGGAACTTGAGAAGAAATAGGTGTTGTTTGGATAATCTCAGGATCATTTCTGGCAAGTTTCAGCTCAATCCCACTGATGGAACTTGAGAAGAAGTTTGAAATGTGAAAAGTTTATGGACCCTTTTGGTCAGATGACCTAAAATTTTGAGAAAGATCCATCCAGTACTTCTCAGAAATGGTGATAACAAGAATTGTTTAAGGATGGATGACAAACTATGGATGCAGGGTGATTTGAACAGTCCATCATCTGATTATGGAGTGCTAATAAAAGCACAATTATGTATACGGTCTTGTATCAGTAAAATTCAATATCCTTTCCAAAAATATCTTAATTCATCTGCAACTTCATAAGTGTTTCCATGATAATTAATATCAATTCAAATCAGCAATCTACATAAAATATATTATCAATCTAGAGTTTATATTTCTGCAAAAGACTTTTAAGTTTTAACAAATTTTATTCTTATGATACTGAAGGTGATGCAATGTAATCTATTGAATCTGACAGAAATAGAAACATCTTTATTCTACACCTTACATATCCCATCATCAGTCTAGACCCACAGTTGATTACACTACGCTCTGCAGATACCTGCTATGCTACGCATTACTTATCACTCGGTGGTGTAGCGTAGCATAGCAGGTATCTGCAGAAATGTTTCAAGTTATTTTAAGATATGCGTGTCAATGATAGTAAATTGTGGTTATTTGTTTTTATTTCTAGTAACCATCTCGGGTTACTGCTAGCAACAATCATTATGCTACTGTAGGCCTTGAAGCTGTCAGAAGAAACTATTTGAAAGATTTGAGGCAAGTTTGAGAGTTATTGATTCTATCACTAGAATAGCTTGCTAAATACAGTCAAACTTTGATGTTTCGAAGTTCAAGAGACTTATAACAGAAAAGCTTTGAAACAGCGGGACTTTGAATTATTCATGACCATAGTACACTGCACACTTACGTTAGCGTTTTTCTGCTGAAGACACATGTGTTTACGTTGCATGCATATAAAATATGGAATGTCGATCATTGGAGAATGCATGATTGAATGACAAATAATTGATTTACATGGATATTTATGTATAAGTTTGAAACGTGACTTTTGTGTTTAAAATTGATCCACTTGTTTTACTGTTCCGTAAAAACTCACCGACCACTGATTTCAATGGCGGCGGAGATCATCAAAAACGACTACCCGTATGTTATACAGCAGTGATTAAATGCCATGGCTTCTAAATACACCATTTATCTATCAATTGGGTCTGAATATTAATTAACTCCATGATCAGGAGTGACAACACACGCTATTGTTATACCTATTATCAGTCAGGGCATTTGTGGGAGAGGTGTGAAATCTTGCCGCGAGGGGTCACGACAAACACCTGTCCAGTGGTCAGTACTGGTACATTTTTTGTTCGAATCATGAGATATCAATTACCTGTAATATAGCTAACAGACCATGAAAAAAGTTAAATACATTGAAAAATTTGATTTGGAAAAATTTGAATCATACATAGGTTCGTTAGCAGTATTATATAGTGAGGAATTTCGGGACCTAACAAAAAGTTTGATACAGCGAGAAATTTGAATCATCGAGATTTGACTGTATGCTTATAGGGGATGACACCATCTTGTCACTAGGGCGCAATCATGTCACTAGAGACACCTTGTCAATAGGGCCTTCTTGTAACCAGGGCCATCTTGTCATGCAGGGCCACTTTTTCACTAGGCAATCTTGTCACCAGGGCCATTTTGTCACCAGGGCCATCTTGTCACTAGAGACACCTTGTCAATAGGGCCTTCTTGTAACCAGGGCCACCTTGTAACCAGGGCCATCTTGTCATGCATCAGGGCCACCTTTTCACTAGGCAATCTTGTCACCAGGGCCATTTTGTCACCAGGGCCATCTTGTCACTAGGGCCATATTGTCACTAGACACACCTTGTCAATAGGGCCACCTTGTAACCAGGGCCATCTTGTCATGCAGGGCCACCTTTTCACTAGGCAATCTTGTCACCAGGGCCATTTTGTCACCAGGGCCATCTTGTCACTAGAGAACCTTGTCACTAGGGCCATCTTGTCACTTGGGCCATATTGTCACTAGAGACACCTTGTCAATAGGGCCTTCTTGTAACCAGGGCCATCTTGTCATGCATCAGGGCCACCTTTTCACTAGGCAATCTTGTCACCAGGGCCATTTTGTCACCAGGGCCATCTTGTCACTAGGGCCATATTGTCACTAGACACACCTTGTCAATAGGGCCACCTTGTAACCAGGGCCATCTTGTCATGCAGGGCCACCTTTTCACTAGGCAATCTTGTCACCAGGGCCATTTTGTCACCAGGGCCATCTTGTCACTAGAGAACCTTGTCACTAGGGCCATCTTGTCACTAGGGCCATATTGTCACTAGAGACACCTTGTCAATAGGGCCTTCTTGTAACCAGGGCCACCTTGTCATGCATCAGGGCCACCTTTTCACTAGGCAATCTTGTCACCAGGGCCATTTTGTCACCAGGGCCATCTTGTCACTAGAGAACCTTGTCACTAGGGCCATCTTGTCACTAGAGAACCTTGTCACTAGGACCATATTGTCACTAGAGAACCTTGTCACCAGGGCCATCTTGTCACTAGAGAACCTTGTCACTAGGGCCATCTTGTCACTAGAGACACCTGGTCACCAGGGCCATCTTGTCACTAGAGAACCTTGTCCCGGGGCCACCTTGTCACTAGGGCCATCTTGTCACCAGGACCATCTTGTCACTTAAGACACATTATCACTAAACAATCTTGTCACCAGGACCATCTTGTCACCAGGGCCACCTTGTCACCAGGGCCACCTTGTCACTTAAGACACATTATCACTAGGCAATCTTGTCACCAGGGACATCTTGTCACTAGGGCCATCTTGTCACCAGGGCCATCTTGTCACTAGGGACATCTTGTCACTAAAGACACATTATCACTAGGCAATCTTGTCACCAGGGCCACCTTGTCACCAGGGCCACCTTGTCACTTAAGACACATTATCACTAGGCAATCTTGTCACCAGGGACATCTTGTCACTAGGGCCATCTTGTCACTAGGGACATCTTGTCACTAAAGACACATTATCACTAGGCAATCTTGTC
This sequence comes from Pecten maximus, assembly GCF_902652985.1. Classification (NCBI taxonomy): domain Eukaryota; kingdom Metazoa; phylum Mollusca; class Bivalvia; order Pectinida; family Pectinidae; genus Pecten; species Pecten maximus. Next base: position 1,888,775 of record NC_047017.1, on the reverse strand, counting down.
ACCAGGGCCACCTTGTCACCAGGGCCACCTTGTCACTTAAGACACATTATCACTAGGCAATCTTGTCACCAGGGACATCTTGTCACTAGGGCCATCTTGTCACCAGGGCCATCTTGTCACTAAAGACACATTATCACTAGGCAATCTTGTCACCAGGGCCACCTTGTCACTAGAGACATCTTGTCACTATGGCCATCTTTCCACTAGAGACATCTTGTACCTATGGCCACTGAGACTTCGCTTAGACTAAGGAAATAAGAGGAACAATTGGATTACCAAAACAAAGCATACATACGACACATACAAAACTCATTTTAATGATTGTTACACTGGACTTTCTTAACCATATCACACTTCTGTTTCCAAATCTCCGAACTGATAATTTGTCCAAATTTCTTCAAAGAGGTCTTTACACTGCACCTTACTGCCGAGTTTAACACATAAGAGGAAAGCTCCCGACATTTTCCGGTGTAATGAATAGGTCTCTGTCGGCGGAGGACAAAGTCTCTGGTCAGCCATTACTGGAATAATCTCCGTTATTCTCTTTGTCATATTCTGAGCTCCAAAGTCAAATGGTTCATAGGAAGACAATGCTTCTCCCAGAATGCGAACAGCATTGACGTGGGCCTCTTCCATGCTCTAAAAGCAGAAAAAATGCAGAGACTTAAAGCATATTTAAACAGGAAGGAAATGAATTCATCAAATATATATTTCAAACTTTTCAAAAATAATTGTCTTATTCTGAAACAAACCAATTGCCTTCCTTTATCGGGTTCGTGCCAGTTGTACCGGCGTACAAATCTGCTTTACTCATAATGGAATGTGCTGTACCAGCAGAACCAAAATGTTTTTTTAGGATTGATTCTTCAAATGTGTACCACTTGAATCCAAGATGGCGGAACTGAGATTTTTTATGTCATGCAAATTGTCTTTTTGTTAAAAATGAGATAGGAACCATTCATTTGCGATGAAATCTAATAAATTATATATGTCAATGTTTGAAGTAACTAATGTGGTATTGATTTTACATCAGTTACGATGTAAAAACAGGAAAATGAATCAATTTTTATGTTTGAAGCCAGCGGCAGCTTCCATTGGTAACTCACTTGAGATTCAATTGCATTCCATTATACAATATTGAACCTTTTTGGTACAACTGGTACGAACCCGATAGAGGAATTAACTCACAGACAGTCTATTTCAATAAAAACCATGTACCTAAGCATTTACTTATCGCCCCTTTCTGGAAACAATTTAAGAAAAATTTAAGGCCTGATATAATACTTTTGTATAAAATTCATCAAAATTGAGCTGAATGGTTCTGGGATCCATTGTTTTTGTTACATTTAGGATATGATCTTCATGTGCTCAGATGGTGGGTTGCAGTATAATGTAGGCAGGTGGCTCAGTTTTGGAAGATGGTTTACAAAAGTTAAATTGTATAGAATCAATTGTAAAAGTCTGAAATTTTTTAAAGTGTTTTTTTTTTTTTCTTTCTTCTTCTTTTTTTAAGGTTTTGCATTAATTACAATATGTAGAAAGTGACAAAGTTTTCTTAGGTGTTTATACAGTTGAATTGAATTCTCCTGGTGAAGTGTTGTTTTGTGGATCTGTACAAGGTACCAGGGTAGTAATGATATACATGTAAATGTAGTATAGACCAAAATGCATTAAACTCTCCATTGTTGAGGTGTCAATGTTAGATCATTGTTGATTTCACTCAAGAGCTCCATGCGGAAATCAATAGGTTTCTAATCTGATAACCCTACTAATATTTAATGCTTCACAATCCCCCATGCGAAAGCGAGTTTACATGAACTACATGAACTGTCCATGTAAGTTCACATCACCAGTTCATGAACAGAAGTTCATGAGCATTTCATGAACAGTTCATGAATATTTTATGAAATGTTTATGAAAATTTCACCGGGGCACACATTAATTTACATATAGAAGCAAAAGTCTAAGAACAAGAGGTTAAAGGTTAACTACAAGCTCCTTATGCAGTCCTAACATCAATTCAAACAACTCATGTTAATTAGATATATAGGTGACATTGTCCTTACTTTACTTTCGTGGCCTGTCAGGAAGCCGACGTCCAATGAGTGTTTGAGAATACCCTTCAGATCCTGGTCCGCAGCAGATCGAATTATCTTGATGTAACCGTCAACAAATTTTTTATCAAACTCACGAGTCGCACCGAAGTCCAGCAGCACAATCTGCTCAAAACAAGATGATTCAATTACAAAGGCAATCTCAATGTTTTATGATTTAAAACCACAGACAAAACAAAAGTTACGATAACAAATTGTACAATAGAGATTAGAGCATAGGGATTGGCTAGAACCAGCTAACAACAACAAGGAAATCGGTTTATGATACCGCCACTCTTATGGCTTGTTATATAAAATTATAAATATTGGACATATAAAATCCTTAATTAATTTATTGGACATATCAAATCTTTAAGTAAAATATTGGACATATCAAATCTTTAAGTAAAATATTGGACATATCAAATCTGATCTTTAATTAAAATATTGGACATATCAAATCTTTAATTAAAATATTGGACATATCAAATCTTTAATTAAAATATTGGACATATCAAATCTTTAATTAAAACATTGGACATATCAAATCTTTAATCAAAATATTGGACATATCAAATCCTTAATTAAAGAATAACCCTAGGTATTTGATTTTGTGATATTGTCCTGATAACCCAAGGTCTTTGATTTCCCGATATCATCCTGATAACCCTAGGTCTTTGACTTTCTTATATCATGTTCATAACCCTAGCTATATAAGTCCTTGCCTTCCTGATAATTAACCATAGGACTTTGACTTTGACAACAGTTGTTAATGCAGTAACTGCCAATAAGCAGGAAAAATCAGCAAATTCGTGCTAATAATCTTTTTTAAATCCAAACCTTTAGATATAGAAGAGGCCCAGATGGTCTGTATCGCCACTAGGATATTTTAGTGATTTTATTTTTGGCAAAATTCTTTAAAAGTGTCTGAAGTCTGAAGATCAAAATCGCTCAATGAATGAAGCCTCAAAGGCACTAACAATGATTTTCTAAAACAAGTAATGATGACCTTGACCAAACAACCTTGAAAATGAAACTTGTCCAAGATATTATGTTCCTTAATTTGTGTGTGAAATGTGATGAAAATCCTTCAAGGAATGAAACCGCTACAGTGCTGTCATTGAATATTCTAAAAATAGAAATGTTTTTTCCAGATGATGCAACTGAATAATCAAGATGGTTAGTAAACACAATCGTTTACAAACACTCAAGTGAATTAATGCCCTGCAATGAAGCATGACAACAACATCTCATGTTATATTTAGCTGTTTTGTGTACGATTTTTAAAAACCGGAGTAGTCAGGGCACTGAATAATACATATGTGAATAGATTGTAAATGTTTGTGCTAACAAGTATGAGCGAATCCCATCCCCACTAACGGATTCCAAAGGCATATGATGCAAAAACAAAAAACTTTTCATCCTCCTGTGAATATATTGATATACAAAAATGTATATATAAGAGTATGTGGTATTTCATGGCTCCCTGCTGATATTACTTAAAGGTCCTTCATAAAATGAAAAGCATAGTTCTGTATTTTTTACATAAAAATATATTCAAACCAGATCCATTAGATCTAATTGTTAGGGGCTGGAGTGAATGAGTAGGATATTTGACCAGGAATGACTTAATCATTTTTGGAATATGAGCCACCCTCACATAGTGTTTTGATCACAATGGGAACCTTTTAATAGTTATTCGCCTTTCCCACTTTTAACAAACTGTACCCATTGTTTTCAGACATTGAAAAGCTCAAGGGAGACGCGTGGCTACAACACTATCTGTATGCATGGTCAAACATCCAAACACAACTTTTGTTTTATTTCTATTTGACACGAACTCCTTTGACAACAACGTCTGTGGGTGTGTAAACTTGTCGTTTATAAACATCTATCAATTTATCACAATAACAAGAAAATGAAAACTATGTTTAATCATTTCACAGGCGGCATATATCATGGAACATATCTCTCCTCGGTAAAATCTGAAAGGGCTGGGTCGGCCACGTTGAACTTGTGATGTCACAGGTCTGGGACACCAAAACAGTGTACTTTCAAACTTAATATTGCAAATCATTCCAGATATACATCTTAATGAAAGGAAGCATTGTTATTTTTCAAACTGGTGACACCGGCATGTCAACCATTTTGTAACATGATTGCACAATCATGGTTTGCCTGAACAACACCTATTTCAAACTTCTTCTCAAATTCCACTGGTTGAATTGAGCTCAAACTTTCCTGACATAATCCTGAAATGGTCCTGACCAAGTGTTGTTATTTTTGGGTCTGTCCAAATTCCAAGCTATGGTCAAATTCACAAACTTCTCGTACTTTGTCCGCTAAAAACATAATGTTGGACATTAAGTGGCTGGTGATGATTGCAGCCATCTTAGTTTGGTTGATTTTCAATAACGACCAACCATAAGGTTGATGAGGGGAAGGAAATTCTGGTGAAATTTTGCCAACTTAGCCGTGATTGGCGGGTTGAAATGTCATCTGAACATGAACACCTTCATATCTTGATCTGTATTTCAATCTGATTGCTTTATTCCTTGTGGCATTTTGATCAAATTTCACACAATTACAAAGAACCATAACATCTTAACATTTTCCAGTTTCTGAGTTGTTAGGTCAAGGTCAACTTTTCTATTTTTAGATTATTCATCCTCAGCACTGTAGCAGTGTCATTCCTTGAAAGGTTTTCATCACACTTCACACACTAATTAAGGACCTTAATATCTTGGACAATTTAATGAGTTTCAGGGTTGTGGGGTCAAGGTCATCATTACTATTTTTAGAAAATCTTCCTTAGTGCTCTAGGCTTCATTCCTTGATATCATAATGCTGTGTTTGACTAAATAATGAAATATATTATTCCTTTAATATTGAAGCTGTTATATTTGATAAACTTAAGTTTCATTTTCATTCAGGGTAATAGGAAAGGTGTCCTAGTTTGAATACTCACAAATCCATAAGGGGTGGGTGATATCTGTTTCAACCTTTGATCAGAAGGATTTCTGGACTATACACTTACCTTGCCTGTATCTGTGGATCTGTTTCAACCTTTGATCAGAAGGATTTCTGGACTATACACTTACCTTGCCAGTATCCGGCTGATACATAAAGTTGGACCAATTTGGATCCGTCTGCATGAACCGATAGACGTACAGTTCCTTCAGACAAAGCTTTAATATATCTGAACCAATCTGTAAAACACAAACAATTTAACATCGTGAGAAAAACTGTAATGTTTTCAATCTCATTCAGGGCATGATCACAAATTTAAAATACCAACTGGGTGGGATCTGGGTATTCTAGCGTAGATTACTCAATATCAGGAATTTTTACAGGTATCAAATTTTTACAAATTTCTTGTACAAGAGGCACAAGGGCCTTAATGGTCATCTGACGGTCTTTCCTGCTGGCTGACTCAAAATACATGTGCTCCGATAAACATCAGATCTAGCTGCTTCAATAATGACAAATTTATCAACCAACTGATTTTGAAGAAGATATATTTAATTCCTTAATAAGTCTTTATGTTTTGCATTCAACCATAGGAGGGGAAAAAGATTACTCATTCAGTTTTTGGACAGTTTCATGTTAGTTAAAGCATGAATACAATTTTCAAATGGTATGTGCCATACTTGGAATCATTTTTACATTTTTCATATAATTTCAATGTTGTCAAATTAAAACATAACATCACTAGATAACTGAAGATAAAAAGCTAGAATTTTCTGTCTAGAATGAGTAACCTAATCAGAACCATGAGTAGGCGATCTAAATGCAGGAATATGTGGTTATTAAGACTTAAAATTCAAAGCTTTTTACTTTAAGTTTATAAATTCATTTTTTATCTGCATGGAGTGTGCGATTACGAAGACACTGAATTTCAATGGGTGAAAATTAATTCTGATGCATGAATCGATGCGGCTGTATGTGATATGGCACGTACGCTTTAAACAAAGTCTTAAAAATAACAGTGAAGTCTGTGATGTTTCACATGATTTCAGCATTATAGTCAGTCAACGGCTAACACAACAGTAATTCGAGTAACTGTCAACGATTTAAACAACAGAAAACTATGTTTGGTGTAATTCTGCACATGCTATATTTAGAATGTTAATTACTTTAATTGATTTTGACTCCAAATAAGGAAGGAAGGCATGGCAAGATGTATATCATTGTTTTAAAGCAATAAATTAATTAAAAAGTTTGAAAATTATATATTTATCTGAGATACTTTATGGCAACAGAAAACATTTTGACAATAATTGTTTTTTATGCATCAAATTTTTTTTACAGCAATTAAATACTACAAGAGGCCCAATGGGCCTGCATCGCTAACCTTGTATTGACTTGTTTTATGATTCTCTGTCCTAATAAAACAAAACAAAAAGTGAATAGACCTTGAATAATCGTTTCAGTTAATTAGAAGAAGCCTGTTAAATGGTTTTAAAAATTTGACCTCTGTGACTCTGAATAAAGTTCAAGGTCATTTCTTTATGAAACTTTGTTGGCTCCATCCTAGGAGAAGAAGTGAGAAGAAGTCATTTGAATGTTTCAACAAATTTGACTCCTATGACCTTGAATATCGATTGAGGTAACTTCATTTAGCATACTTTGTGGGGGTCCATCGTAACCTTTTAGGTAAATATCATGACTCTATCCCTTTTGGTTAATCAGAAGAATTCGTTAAACAGGAAAAGTTGATGCCAGACGGACGAATGAACAGTGACAGATTGAATGACTATGGACGCCACATCATGACATAAGCTTTGGTTACTAAGAAGTAGTCATTTAAAGATTTTCACACATGTGACTCCTGTGACCTTGAAACTCGGTCAAGGTCATTCAATTAGACAGCTGGAAAGTCCTTCACCTCAGTATGTAACTCAGAACAAATATTAGGTCTCTCGGTTATTAACAAGAAGTTGTTAGAAGATTTAAGCATACCTGACTCCTGTGATTTTGAAAGTCAATATCAGATCTCTAGTTATTGAGAAGAAATTGTTTAAAGGAAAACTAAATGTGTGCTGCACCATGGCATAAGCTCACATGTCCTTCAGGCAGGTAAGCTAAAATTTGGTTCTATTTCACACACAAGGATGATTCAGATAAAACTTGGTCAAAATCTACTGAGTCTTTAGTGACAAGAAGAGATTTTAAGGAAAAGTTGACAAATTGATACCAGATGCTTCGTCATGCCAGAAGGGCCATGTGGGCTAGAAAATTAATATGATTTTAATTTCAATGGCCAGGTCTGAAAAGGATATCATTTTGCTCAGTCAATATTAAATGTAGACAGAAGATGATCAATATAAATGAAGCACAGCTCACAGACTTAAAACCAAGGAACATACCAGTTACAGAAACAGATTAACATGTACAATCTCCTGATCAATGAACCCTAAACTCCATCAGATCTGGAGTTTTTGTACAGTCTTCACCGAGTCTGTACAGGATTATAAGAACTGCTTCAATAGTGCAGCCTTTAAGACGAATATTGGCCTCAAGGTAAAAGTTTTGTTTTGGACCAAGGTCCAAAGATTCTTTGGACATGACCATTTCTAAGTACTTTATAAGCACCCCACTAAAAACTAAACACTTTGCAAGGCCTGTACGAACCCTGAAGAAGTACGTACAGATTTATTTGGAAATGAAAATCTGTCCCATTTATCCTAACATACAATAAGTTGACATTGTCATGCAGCAATGTATGTGGTTTTTAGCCACTGCTGGGGACTTGATAACCCGATCAAATAGACACTGCTTAATCAACACTAATTAGACTGTACATGTATGGTCCAACGGACTCTCATTACTTAATGTTGAACCAATCTTTTTCCCTTTCATCCTGTCAAAGATGTTGATATCATTACTAATTACCCATTAAAGCTCATGTAGTAAGCTTTTTACATTTTTTAATTACTGTATGTCTTCATTTGAACCACATTGCTCACTACACAATGAATATGACCTATCAAAGCTAAATACTGAATAGTCCCGGCCATTTTTTATCCCTTTGTACAGTCCGTACCTGGGAATGCCTCCGTTGATTACGTAATCAGCATGTGTCTTAGGTTAGCTACATAAGAAGTCAAACAGGAGATAGAACATTAAGGTAGTGCTGGTATCATATGGCAAGGTGTCGTAGGAATGCATCCTGTACACAGCCATTAACCTGACTGACCCCATTCTGGATTTAACATCAAACTTAAAAGTACATCTGAGGAGAAGAATTTTTATATTTTCTGATTTTTTTTTTTTTTTTTAGCCTTAAGCATGCTAGGTTACGCATGTTGTTAGATAACATATCTATAACATATCACAGGAACCCGGACCTTTGAAAGATAATTTTCTTCGTGGAAAAAACTCAAACATGTTTAATTCCCAAAATTACCTAATCATTTGATATATGTCTATGTAGGAGTAACCCTGGAATAAAAAAACACTTCTCTCTGGTTTCTGAAGTGAGCAGGTATGTTGTCAATATGTTTGTCATCAAATTCTGGGATAGGATCAAAGATTTTGGAAGTAAAGTAGAACATTATCATACACCTGTGGTTGTTACTGTATTGATGGTGGTATAGTGGGATCGTTTAGTTCATTCTTGAAGGCGGGAGTCTCCATTACTAATCTCAATTTTGATTTGTCAACTAGAGTCATGATAACATGTTGGCAATAGTTTGTCCTCTTATTATCTAGGGCATACTTTAAAACATGGTCTGGTCTGTATTACCCATTGACCAATTAAACTCTATGACACACTAGTACTGCCCCTTTAGACTGTGACACATTGACCAATTAACTCCTGGTCTGGTCTGGTCTGACCAATTAGACTTTGTGACACATTGGCCCTTTAGACTCTGTGACACATTGACCAATTAACTCCTGGTCTGGTCTGGTCTGACCAATTAGACTTTGTGACACATTGGCCCTTTAGACTCTGTGACACATTGGCCCTTTAGACTATGTGACACATTGGCCCTTTAGACTATGTGACACATTGGCCCTTTAGACTATGTGACACATTGGCCCTTTAGACTCTGTGACACATTGGCCCTTTAGACTCTGTGACACATTGGCCCTTTAGACTCTGTGACACATTGGCCCTTTAGACTATGTGACACATTGGCCCTTTAGACTATGTGACACATTGGCCCTGTAGACTATGTGACACATTGGCCCTTTAGACTTTGTGACACATTGGTCCCTTTAGACTATGTGACACATTGGCCCTTTAGACTATGTGACACATTGGTCCTTTAGACTATGTGACACATTGGCCCTTTAGACTATGTGACACATTGGTCCTTTAGACTATGTGACACATTGGCCCTTTAGACTATGTGACACATTGGCCCTTTAGACTATGTGACACATTGGCCCTTTAGACTCTGTGACACATTGGCCCTTTAGACTCTGTGACACATTGGCCCTTTAGACTCTGTGACACATTGGCCCTTTAGACTATGTGACACATTGGCCCTTTAGACTCTGTGACACATTGGCCCTTTAGACTCTGTGACACATTGGCCCTTTAGACTATGTGACAATATTGACCTTTTAGACTCTAGTGACATAATATGCCCTTTTGGACTCTTTGACACATTGATTCATTAGGCTATGTGACACACTGATTCATTAGGCTAGGTGACACACTGATTCATTAGGCTATGTGACACACTGATTCATTAGGCTATGTGACACATTGATTCATTAGGCTATGTGACACACTGATTCATTAGGCTATGTGACACACTGATTCATTAGGCTATGTGACACACTGATTCATTAGGCTATGTGACACACTGATTCATTAGGCTATGCGACACACTGATTCATTAGGCTATGCGACACACTGATTCATTAGGCTATGCGACACACTGATTCATTAGGCTATGTGACACACTGATTCATTAGGCTATGTGACACACTGATTCATTAGGCTATGTGACACATCATACCTTTAGACTCTGTGAAACATTGACCAATCAGAGTCTCTGTCACATTCTCATTTGTCACAAGCATTTTTTACTCTATATTTGTTGTATATGAATCATAAATGTGCCAGGATTAATTAATTTTCTGTCTTGTATCAACAATGACAGGGTTTTTTTCCCTGCTGTTGCTACCCCCTCCCTATCACTCAATTCCTTAGAGGTCTCTGGTTGATTATTTGGAAATGGCAGCCAGGACTTATAACTAGATTTACTAAATTGATATTTTCGTGGATAGATATTATGTCCAGTAGTCAACTGATAACTTTGTTCATGGTTGTCAACCTCCTCCTAAGCTGCTTAGCTTCTTTCGATGCATCTCGATGTTGTCACTTAATGTTGTGACTTCACGGTAGCACAGAGGATAATCATATACACACAATATACCGTATTTGCCCTACTAAGGGCGCCCTATCTTTTTTCAAGGAAATAAATCTTTAACTGAGTGTCAAAATGGTGTTCAAAAGTAATAATTCACTCTCTCTCATGCGAAAAGTTTTGCTACTTTATGTGTTCAATTTTCTTCAGCAAATTAAGTAACTAGAACACAAGGTTTTGCCACATTTTGTCTATTCATATAGATGACATGTCAGTGCAAAGAGCACCCGAAACTAAACACACATTCAAATAATAACTTACCATCTTCATTTGAAGATAAAGTAAAAGACTTCATTCTTGTCGATAATTAAATTTTGTTCAGAACAGAAAGCTAATAAAAGACGTTGTAAATCAATTATTAGGTCAAAGAAAACGATGTCTGATATGATCTGGGAAATCACCTGTGTCTATAAATAGAACACAAAAGAGTTCCATTTGAACATGAATAGTGGAACACATGTTCTCTGGTCTAAAGATCAGCTGGCATGGTTTACAAGTTTAAAGGAAATGTATCGAGTGATGTTTAAAGCTTATAATATATGATAATGAAGAATCATTATCATCATTATATAATCTTCATCTGGAATATTTTTATGACTGAATATTTTACCGTTTCCACAGCCTTGGGTATTCTGCTATAAGGTAGTCTGTTTCATAAAACTTCAGAATAACTAATCTTAATAAGGGCGCCCCCACTGTCAATTAACCGCGCCCTTATAAGGTCAAATATGGTATGAACTTTTAGCACACTAAGTAAAACTTATTGGGATGGTTGACCCATTATATCTATTGAGATTCGACTTGCATGAGTTTATACACTTTTGAGGCCAACAAGTTCCATCACAATTCTATTCTTAAAAGTGTGGCCCCTAACTGTGGTCATGAAACAACTTTATCTAATTTTATGGATTTCCCCTAATCATTTTGGTTTTCGAGTTCGGACAGGACTCAGTTAACTACATCTATATTATTTATAATTTTATAGACTTCTATCAATTCTGCCCTCATTCTCCTATATTCTAGTGTTGGTAAACCTACCACTCTGATTCTCTCTGGATAGGAAATATCTTTAAAGGATGGGATTAGTTAGGTTGAATGCCAATTTGAAAAAAATCAAGGGGCCATAACTCTGCTTAATAAAAGCTGACAAAGTTGGCAATCATACTTAGGCTAGCCCTTAAGGTGTTAAACTTGTTATCAAGTTTGAAGAAAATCTATTCACATTAAATTTTGTTGCAGTTATCAATTTTGAAATTTCGAAATCAACTACTTTATAAAGCAATTAAGTCACCAATCCAATACCTATATAGAAAGAGTAAGCCATTTAAAACATTAAAACAAACAAGCCAAGTTTTATACCACACCCTTATTCCAGAGGAATTACTTTCCATAGCAAATCACCAACAACATATTAACATATTATAACACATTAAACCTCGAAAATTTATAGGGAACACTTGTGAGTTCTCCCCTAACAGTTCCCGGCTACGTAATCAATCGTTGAGATACAAGTCCTGACAGGGTGCCTCACACACTACGATGCCATCACCTCACCGATTTGTTTCCTCTCTTTTGATTGGCTGATACAGAATGATAAATTGAAATCGGTGTGAAAGGTTAATCAAAACGTGTGCACAGTGTGTGGACACATTAATATGTTTGCTGGCTCCGGTACATTCATATCCCCCCCCCAACCTAAAACGCCCTATTATGCAACAATTAACATTCTTCCTTCCAGCACACCTCAGTCATAGTGGAATTGGTGGCCATATTTCTTGACCTTTTGACAGTATTTATCAAGCTAATATTATCTTCAAAGCAGATGGGAGTAAAGCTGGACACTTAAGAGGATTTAGAAGAATTTCAGTCGCAAATTTAACCTCTAAACATCGGAACCTAATCATGTATATTAAACAGTCTTCAATGTGTGACTTATCACGCTGGTGACAAATTGTCCTGTGAGAAGTAGCATGATCTCAGGACGTCGTGCATCTGTGATAAATTTTCATGGACTCGTATTACCAGTTTTAAATATGGAGCTGCAGTTCATACATGATGATAAATAAATACAAAAGATCTTTGAACAACATTATTTCTAAAAAGTTCTTTTTGCCTTTTGAAGGTGCAAAACCAAACAAGAAAATCAATTTCCGTTCGTGCTAGAATTTGGATGTTAATGGCCAATTGTTTTCGTGCCACATTTCTATAAACTGGTATCTCGCCACAAAGATGGTAATCTGGATATTCTGTATTTAAATTGATCCTTTCATCGTCGATTCAGACAGAAATGTCTTATCTTACTGTATGAACAATTAATAGCATCACTTTGCCTGAAAGGAATATTCCTTGACTCTTGAAATGTGATAAATTAAAAACTGAAACACCACTGCAGCTAGTATCATTTACTTGTTGAACATATACAGAAGAAGTTCAGGTTTTCGTCTCCAAAACCTGCTACAGTTCTGAAATGGACAAGGAATTTAAGGTGAGGTCGACTGTATCTTCCAAAAGAAATTAAGTGTACATCTCTCCAAAATCAGATAAAAAAAGAGAGGTATTGGAAACATTGGCTTCATTGACAACTAAGTCTGCAAGATTCTACAAGGCTTGGATATGCTGAGTGGCAAAAAGTGTGGACATTCCTCACTCAGGGATCTATACTGTGACATCACTGGACAGGTAGGTACTCAGGGATCTATGCTGTGTGTCATTACTGGACAGGTGGGTACCCAGGGATCTATACCGTGTGTCATCACTGGACAGGTGGGTACTCAGGGATCTATACTGTGACATCACTGGACAGGTGGGTACTCAGGGATCTATACTGTGTGTCATCACTGGACAGGTGGGTACCCAGGGATCTATACTGTGTGTCATCACTGGACAGGTGGGTACTCAGGGATCTATACTGTGTGTCATTACTGGACAGGTGGGTACTCAGGGATCTATACTGTGTCATCACTGGACAGGTGGGTACTCAGGGATCTATACTGTGACATCACTGGACAGGTGGGTACTCAGGGATCTATACTGTGTCATCACTGGACAGGTGGGTACCCAGGGATCTATACTGTGACATCACTGGACAGGTGGGTACACAGGGATCTATACTGTGTGTCATCACTGGACAGGTGGGTACTGTGGGATCTATACCGTGTGTCATTACTGGACAGGTGGGTACCCAGGGGTCTATACTGTGTGTCATTACTGGACAGGTTGGTACACAGGGATCTATACTGTGTGTCATTACTGGACAGGTGGGTACCCAGGGATCTATACCATGTGTCATCACTGGACAGGTGGGTACTCAGGGATCTATACTGTGTGTCATCACTGGACAGGTGGGTACTCAGGGATCTATACTATGACATCACTGGACAGGTGGGTACTCAGGGATCTATACTGTGTGTCATCACTGGACAGGTGGGTATTCAGGGATCTATACTTTGTGTCATCACTGGACAGGTGGGTACTCAGGGATCTATAATATGTTTATTTCTTTATGACTTATTTCCTTCATAGATATCAGTTATTTTCTCTAACCATTACAGTTTCCTCAGCCTGATTGACAGTAAGACAAATAACCAATAACATACACTGTACAGATATCCCCTAGAGTCTGAATGTGATAACTTCAATTTTCTCTTATAATAAAGTCGGGCCACCTCTGTCAGAGCAGTGGTTGATATATTGCTTTAGATCAAACTATTGAGCGATTATCTGAAAGAGCACTGTATTTCATGAGAATTCCCACATGATAAATAACCATAGGTCTATACACGAGATGTTTGAGAATTATTAGTTGAAACGATGCAGTTGCACTTTATATGAAACAAGAGGCCAATGGGGTCTGTATCTGGATTTTGGTGATGTCAAAACAAGTTTTACTACAAATAATTTGCCCAGTTTGAGAACTCCTACTCAGTACCATGCACTGCAGTCAACACGATGAGATTCAAAGTCGATTAAATTCAGAAAAGCACTAAGAAGTACTTTAAATGATTAACCCTAATATTCCTTTTGGACTCCGCGCCTCACCACATTAGGAGCAAGATCCATACTGTTCATAAATAATAAGATCCCCTAAGATACTATATTTGACCTTGACCTCTGACCAATGACCTTTGACAGTGACCTTGGTCTGTGGTCAGCTGACTCAATGTTTAATTCCAACCAACTTTGTTTCCTAATGTCATAACAAAATGTTCCCCAGTGAAAAGATACAAAATTTGACCCCGTCCAAGACCTTTGACCTTGTTTAAGCTGACTTGTTGCTTGATTCTATCCCAAGGTTTATACAAAATTGATTCCCCTTCACCAAAGGATGCATCAGGCCAAATATGGACCAATCATTTCATTCCATAGAGAATAATTTTAAATGTTTTGCGATATTCTCCTAAAGGGCCCAGCCCCTCAGGCCCCTAGAGGCTCAGACTAACCATTTATACAAAATTGGTCCCCTTCATCCAAAGATACAGCATACCCAACTGGGTCAAAACTTTTTGAGTTGTTTATGACTTGTAGTAATTTAAAAGAAACCAGTCGACAGATGCTGGATGTGTCATGGCATAAGCTTACTAGAACCAGGTGAACCCATCTTTCTTCCTTTTCTTACATAACCTTTCAAATATCATAAATCTGTCTTTTCTAATTGGATGAGGAGAAAGCGTTTTATAGATTAGAATATATTTTAGTGACACTTTGCGTTATTACAATTATTCTTGTATTACATTGGAACATCAGTTAGGTCAAAACTGATACTTGTCAAAACAATGAAGTAAATGGCTGGCCAGGGTGGTATATTATATAATCACTAAACTAGAGGCGATAAGGGTTTCTCCAATGTGTCATCTTAATTATTGTAGTCTACTCAAACAATTATCAGTTAACATTATACAGTAATAGGTAATTCAATAAATGCTGACAATAACAATTTTTTTATTTGTCTTTGGGTTAACTTAATATATAAACCGGAGAGTAAAAGTGCTCGACTAGTCCAACAGATGTAAGGTATTTGGAAAATTCACAGTCAGGTACAAACTTCAAGCCCTGGTTATACAGAGGAAGTGAAGATCTCAGTGTTCTACACCTGGTAAAGTATACATTTTTTTATCAAATATTAATTTAGTCATTACTTGAAATCAACATCCAGTCAACTGTATGATGTGTGTAAAAATTATTTACTACATCTGTGCACTTTGTGTAAACAACATGTACTGTAACTTGGCTTGTATTAACATAAACATTTTCTGTTCATATGAGTATATAAACATTTGCTGTACCTGTGTATATAAACATTTACTGTACCTGTGTATATAAACATTTACTGTACCTGTGTATATACACATTTACTGTACCGGTGTATATATAAACATTTACTGTACCTGTGTATATAAACATTCACTGTACCTGTGTATATAAACATTTACTGTACCTGTATATATAAACATTTACTGTACCTGTGTGTATATAAACATTTACTGTACCTGTGTATATAAACATTTACTGTACCTGTGTATAAACATTTACTGTACCTGTGTATAAACATTTACTGTACCTGTATATATAAACATTTACTGTACCTGTGTATATAAACATTTACTGTACCTGTGTATATAAACATTTACTGTACCTGTATATATAAACATTTACTGTACCTGTGTGTATATAAACATTTACTGTACCTGTGTATATAAACATTTACTGTACCTGTGTATAAACATTTACTGTACCTGTGTATAAACATTTACTGTACCTGTATATATAAACATTTACTGTACCTGTGTATATAAACATTTACTGTACCTGTGTATATAAACATTTACTGTACCTGTATATATAAACATTTACTGTACCTGTGTATATAAACATTTACTGTACCTGTGTATATAAACATTTACTGTACCTGTGTATATAAACATTTACTGTACCTGTATATATAAACATTTACTGTACCTGTGTGTATATAAACATTTACTGTACCTGTGTATATAAACATTTACTGTACCTGTGTGTATAAACATTTACTGTACCTGTCTGTATATAAACATTTACTGTACCTGTGTATATAAACATTTACTGTACCTGTGTATATAAACATTTACTGTACCTGTGTATATAAACATTTACTGTACCTGTGTATATAAACATTTACTGTACCTGTGTATATATAAACATTTACTGTACCTGTGTATAAACATTTGCTGTACCTGTATATATAAACATTTGCTGTACCTGTGTGTATAAACATTTACTGTACCTGTGTATATAAACATTTACTGTACCTGTGTATATATAAACATTTACTGTACCTGTGTATATAAACATTTACTGTACCTGTGTATATAAACATTTACTGTACCTGTTTATATAAACATTTACTGTACCTGTGTATATATAAACATTTACTGTACCTGTGTATATGTAAACATTTACTGTACCTGTATATATAAACATTTACTGTACCTGTGTATATAAACATTTACTGTACCTGTGTGTATATAAACATTTACTGTACCTGTGTATATAAACATTTACTGTACCTGTTTATATAAACATTTACTGTACCTGTGTATATATAAACATTTACTGTACCTGTGTATATAAACATTGACTGTACCTGTGTATATATAAACATTTACTGTACCTGTTTATATAAACATTTACTGTACCTGTGTATATAAACATTGACTGTACTTATGTATATAAACATTTACTGTACCTGTGTATATAAACATTTACTGTACCTGTGTATATAAACATTTACTGTACCTGTGTATATAAACATTTACTGTACCTGTGTATATAAACATTTACTGTACCTGTGTATATAAACATTTACTGTACCTGTGTATATAAACATTTACTGTACCTGTGTATATAAACATTTACTGTACCTGTGTATATATAAACATTTACTGTACCTGTGTATATAAACATTTACTGTACCTGTGTATATAAACATTTTCTGTTCATATGAGTATATAAACATTGACTGTACCTGTGTATATAAACATTTACTGTACCTGTGTATATATAAACATTGACTGTACCTGTGTATATAAACATTTACTGTACTTGTGTATATAAACATTTACTGTACCTGTGTATATAACATTTACTGTACCTGTGTATATAAACATTTTCTGTTCATATGAGTATATAAACATTGACTGTACCTGTGTATATAAACATTTACTGTACCTGTGTATATATAAACATTGACTGTACCTGTGTATATAAACATTTACTGTACTTGTGTATATACACATTTACTGTACCTGTGTATATATAAACATTTACTGTACTTGTGTATATACACATTTACTGTACCTGTGTATATAAACATTTACTGTACCTGTGTATATATAAACATTGACTGTACCTGTGTATATAAACATTTACTGTACTTGTGTATATACACATTTACTGTACCTGTGTATATATAAACATTTACTGTACTTGTGTATATACACATTTACTGTACCTGTGTATATATAAACATTTACTGTACCTGTGTATATAAACATTTACTGTAACTGTATATATAAACATTTACTGTACCTGTATATATAAACATTTGCTGTACCTGTGTATATATAAACATTTACTGTACCTGTGTATATAAACATTTACTGTACCTGTGTATACAAACATTTACTGTACCAGTGTGTATATAAACATTTACTGTACCTGTGTATATAAACATTTACTGTACCTGTGTATATAAACATTTACTGTACCTGTATATATATAAACATTTACTGTACCTGTGTATATAAACATTTACTGTACCTGTGTATATAAACATTTACTGTACCTGTGTATATAAACATTTACTGTACCTGTATATATAAACATTTACTGTACCTGTATATATAAACATTTACTGTACCTGTATATATAAACATTTGCTGTACCTGTGTATATAAACATTTACTGTACCTGTGTATATAAACATTTACTGTACCTGTGTATATAAACATTTACTGTACCTGTGTATATATATAAACATTTACTGTACCTGTGTGTATAAACATTTACTGTACCTGTGTATATAAACATTTACTGTACCTGTGTGCATATAAACATTTACTGTACCTGTGTATATAAACATTTACTGTACCTGTGTATATAAACATTTACTGTACCTGTATATATATAAACATTTACTGTACCTGTGTGTATATAAACATTTACTGTACCTGTGTATATATAAACATTTACTGTACCTGTGTATAAACATTTACTGTAAATGTGTATATAAACATTAATTATACCTGTGCGCGTATATAAACTTCTTATGTATCTATGTCTATGTAAACATTTATAGTAGGATGTTTAACTTATAAACATTTTGTCAGGTGACCGCCAAATGATTCTCTTTAAAATGAGAGAATCATTCATCATGTCTCTAGAGTCTGCCTACTCTTGTTTTCTATTGTTACAACCCTTTTATTTTCCAGGACATGCTCCTTTCTAACATCATGCTTTGTTTGAACAATCTGTTTAATGATTAAATTGGCTGTCTGTTGATCAGCAATGATTAATTTGCCCAATTCAAATTAAACCTGAGGCCCAGAGGGTTGTATCACTGACCTGGATAATCAGTGATTACGACAAAACTTAAGCTATATTATAAATACTTTCCCAGTCTGGGATCTGCCACTTGATTACGGTCAATGCTCTCCTTTAACTACACATTTTCTGTTTCCAAATAATTGACAATTGAACTTCAAAAACAATAGCAAGGAAGTATAATATACATTATTCGTGTACTATGATGTGATCTGTGTTTCCTTCCACCTCCACATTTGCTTGTCCAATGGAAATGTGAAAATCAACTATAATACTCATATATCAGCTTGATTTGATTTCTTATTTACTTTTCAACATTTTTAACATTACTGACCTCAGTACATGGATATTCTTGCTAACTGAACATCTTGACAAAATCTCAAAGTAAATCTGTCAATAAATACTAGTTAACAGCTGTGAAATAAATTGTTGGATGGACAGACAAACGGATGGACGATATCATACTTCAATACTTTCGTCAAACTTGACGCCATATAAAAATGCATTCTAGTTGACGACATTGAAATGCTGAAATCTTGGATAAAAAGACTAAGGCATTTTCCTTCCAATATAGGGAGGGTTACAAGGCATATGATATCTCATAAACAGCCTACTAGCATCAGATCAGGGCCATAATTAAATTGTTTATTATACCAAAAAATAATCAGTAATGATGATACTAAAAAATAAACTGAAGATATGAAATATCATTTTTATCACAAACCCCTGTGATCCCGGTCGCTCAATTGATACGATTCCAAGTCAAGGTGTTATTGACAGTTTCTTTTAGAAATGCTTGGAAACAGTGGGCGTGTACATTTGTTGATATTTTCGTGTTCTGAGCAATCTTGTTTTGCAGAATTTTATCTATTTCTGCTTCTTCGACTGCACGAAAACGTTTGCATTTCTGTTCGTCTGCCATTTGTAAATAACTGGAAGGGAGAGACAACTCCTCACAACAGAATGTGGGGGTCGCCATGGGGGGGGGGGACGCGGTCCAGGGAGATATGATATTTATAATGATATCTCATAACTAGCCTACTAGCATCAGATCAGGTGGGCTAATATACATATTCAAATCATCCTGGTATCCGTGGTCCAATATTTGGGTATAAATGTTTTGACCGATTTCTTTGAAACTAAGCAGGCTTAATGACCATGATAGAGATGTGTTTCCCTGAACGGCAATTTGATTCAACTATTTTTGCAAAAGTTATTGCCCTTTGTTATACATATATTTTGTATATGGTATTTGGTGTTTTGTCTGGAGACCTCCTACATTTTATAACTGATTTCTTTGTAACTTGGAAGGCTTTAATCATTGTATGTATAGTTTAATGAGTTGAAGTCTACTTCTTGTTCCGCGTGGCAGGACTCTTGTATTAAATGTGTAGTTCTGATTAGGTATAAGATTGCAAATTAAAAGATGTCTTTTCCGAAACATGAGAGTTTGAATGCAAATACATATAACCTTAACCTTAACACAAATCGTATGTATAAAGTGTAAGGTAGCATATAACCTTAAGTCAACAAATCCTGGTATAATGTGTAAGGTAGCATATATCTTAACTCTAACACAAACCACAGGTATAATGTGTAAGGTAGCATACACCCTTAACTCAAACACAAATCACAGGTATGATTTGTAAGGTACCATATAACCTTAACTCTAACACAAATCACAGGTATGATTTGTAAGGTAGCATATAACCTTAACTCAAACACAAATCACAGGTATAATGTGTAAGGTAGCATATAACCTTAACTCAAACACAAATCACAGGTATAATGTGTAAGGTAGCATATAACCTTAACTCTAGCAAATTCTAGTTTGATGTGTAAGGTAGCATATAACCTTAACTCAAACACATATCACAGGTATAAAGTGTAAGGTAGCATATAACCTTAACTCAAACACAAATCACAGGTATAATGTGTAAGGTAGCATTTAACCTTAACTCTAACAAATTCTGGTATAATGTGCATGGTACCATATTCTTAACACTACCCCAGAACACATGTATAATGTATAAGGTAGCATATATCCTTAACTCTAACAAGTTGTATTTGTTATGTATATATTTACACATCAATTACCATGAACAAATCTGACATTATGCTGAGTATATTTATCTCTTTCTACATTATACAGACTACAGTGAATCTCTATTATATATACATAGAGGTATTATGATTTTCCCATTTTCTATTCCAGACTGTGATCAAGAAAGCTTGCCTGATCTGTTCAACATTTATTGACATTAAAGTCATCTTGATAAAAATGCCACTGAATTGTCTGGACTCGCAAGCTGAAAGACCAGTGTACAAGTTGGTTATCCAAGTTTGTCATCAGGAAGATACAACACATCAAGTCGTTGTTGTATGTAAAGCATAGTAGCTGGATTTAAAATAACAGACAAATATATCAAAGTGTTCTTATAGCTAGATGTCCATTAAGACTTCTTGAAATACAAATGAATGAGACAAACTCAACATTAAGAATGGACAACTTCAGCCATCTTGGATTTGGTGAGGTGTCTATAGACTACAGTAACAACAGCAATAACATATATCACCAATCTTGGAGGGAGATGTCTGATGTTGTGTACGGTATAATCTCCGCTATCCTCATTCCATGTATCTGCAGCGGCAACTTCCTCGTGCTCATTTCGCTCTGGAAGTTTCGCAAGCTCCGTACAAAGACGAACATTTTCGTGGCCAATCTGAGCATCGCTGATTCAATAATGGGTGCTGTTTCAGTTCCTTTGTACACTGCTTTCTTCTTCAACCACGAAAAGTTGGAGAAATACAAATATATCTGCATCGCGAAGTATTCAATCGTCGTGTTCTCATCAAGTGCTTCTTTGCTAAGTCTAGTCGCCATTGCTGTAGATCGGTACGTAGCTGTCCTCCATCCGTTGAAATATCACGTGATTGTGACCCACACACGAATTAAATACTTTCTGATTGGTCAGTGGACATATGACCTTGTAACCTTTACCATTCCTTACTTCTGGAACAACTACGATCAGTATCAGACCTGTAATTTCTACGTTATCTTTCCACAAATCTACTCGGTGCTGATTGTATTTGTCTCCATCGCGATTTGCTTGATTGTGTCGCTGTTCTTGTACATCAAGATATTCAAGGTTGCTAGGCGACATCGGCGCCGTCTTAACATGCCCCAGTTCACAGACAGTAACAACAAACAGATAAGGAAGGATGCAAAGTCGGCTAAAATGATGGCTTTCATTCTCTTTCTTTTCTTCATTTTCTGGCTCCCATTTCTCATGGTTGGACCTTTACGGTATTTGGGCATTGCAGAAAACTTGATGGTGATAATTAAAAACATCACATTATTGATAGCCATGAGCAACTCCATGGTGAACCCGATTGTGTATTGCTGGCTTCGTAGGGAGTTCTCTATGGCATTCAAAAAGCTGTGCTGTTCGTGTGACATTATACGCCAGAGAAACAATATCATGGAGTACAATCTACAAAGTAGCGAACACAGCACAAGGTCAAACAATGACAACAGCCACGTGGCAAGAAGACCCAGACAGAATTCAGAACCTGGCAGGTCGGACGGGGCTGTGCCAAAGCAACAGGGTGTGAAAATAATTGCCCAAGAGAGACTGGATTAATTAGTCAAAAAATTGTGAAAACAAGTCATAGATACTGTCTAATCTGTAATAATAGAAGGTTTTTGATTTTGTAAACAACAGTGTTTACTGCAGAATGTTGTTTACAAGGCATGGTTTTGTGAAGAATGTTGTTTACAAGGCATGGTTTTGTGAAGAATGTTGTTTACATGGCATGGTTTTGTGAAGAATGTTGTTTACAAGGCATGGTTTTGTGAAGGATGTTGTTTACAAGGCATGGTTTTGTGAAGAATGTTGTTTACATGGCATGGTTTTGTGAAGAATGTTGTTTACAAGGCATGGTTTTGTGAAGAATGTTGTTTACAAGGCATGGTTTTGTGAAGAATGTTGTTTACATGGCATGGTTTTGTGAAGAATGTTGTTTACAAGGCATGGTTTTGTGAAGAATGTTGTTTACAAGGCATGATTTTGTGAAGAATGTTGTTTACAAGGCATGGTTTTGTGAAATTGAAAGTCTAACTGGGACAAACGCCAAATATTAGCCTTGTGAATATAATAACTATACAGTTAGATATCATGTATATATCTGATGTAACTTGGTGTGAATAATCTTTACTGTAACTATGTATACTGTACAAATGTTTGAAACATCAGCTTTAAACATGAGGCCCAAAGGGCCTGCATCCCTTACCTGGATATTTCAGGAATCATAGCAAAAATATTCTCATTTCAGTTTTATTACAGAACATTTTCCTACTTTTAGAGCTGCCACTCCCAACAATGATTCAAACCAAATGAGGACCAAATTCAATCATTCTTAAAACATTAGAAAGATGTTAAAGTCATTTGCTATATTTACCTTATTGGGTCCCCTCAATCAGGTCTAAGGGGATCCACACTCCTCATTTATACAACAATGAATCTCCTTTGCCCAATGATGTCCCAGACCAAATTTTCATCAAAATCCATTGAGTAGTTCAGGACAAGTAGAGATATAAGTAATTTCTCTGTATTTCCCTTATCAGGCCATGCTCCTCCCACCCCAAGGGAGCAACACTCTCCGATTATACAACGCTGAATCTTATTTTTATGTTCTAGACTAAATTGCATCATAATCCATTCAACTGTTTAGGACTAGTAGTGATTTCCCTATACCCCAAAGGGAGTCATACCCTCCATTTAAACAACATTACATCTCCTTTTCTCAAAAATGTGTCAGACCTTTCATCAAAATCCATACAGGCGTTCAGGAGCGAGTAAAGTAGCAATCTACAGGATTTACCTAAATTTCCCCTATTGTGCCCTGCTCATCTGGCCCCTGGGGAGCCACACCCCCTGTTCATACAAAGTTGGGCCAATATTTCTATGCCCCAGACTAAACAGTTGGTGAGGACTAGTGGTGATTTGAATGATTTACCTCCACTAGTATTTCACCTATAATGTTCTCCGTCACTCTGGCCCCAAAGAGAGCCACATCTTTTGTTTATACAACAATAGAACTCCTTTGTCCAATTAAGTTCCAGACCAAATCTCATCAAAATTCATTCAGGTGTGCAAGACTTAAGTAGCAATTTAAAAGATTCGCCTAAATTTCCCCTCTGGGGCCCCACCCCTCCAATCTAACACATGTTATTTATCTCAGATACTCACCCCACTGGCCTCCTATAACTAAACTAGCATTAAGTCCGACAGGTGCTGTAAAAATGATTATCAAGAAGACAATCTTAATCTATGAGGAAATGGATCCATGAAATCACTTTACTCCTCTCACAGAAACAGCTTATAATACAGAGGAGTTTTTCCACAAAAATTCAGACAAACGCATGGATCAGTCATTGTTGTCGTCAGACTTACATGTTATACTTAATTAAGCACTAATGAACAATGTAAGATCTATAACACTATACAATTGATATACATAGAGGTTACACAACGAGTGGTTGTTGGATATGGAATTTATTTCACACGAGTAAGTTATTTTTTAAAAGTTACAAAAGACACGAGCTTTAGCGAGTGTTTTTTGCAACTTTTAAAAAATAACTTTTTGAATCAAAGGGAAACGTGGCCAAGTATAATTTCGCGTATGCAAATAAATTGTACCGGTGACGTCCGGGACCCGGTGATGTGACGTCATTAGATTATTGATGACGTCAATAACAATTGCAGCTTGGGTCAAAGTTCACCGTGTTAGCCAATCAAAATGCGTACAGAGTTTATACCACGTGTGGTATAAACAGATTGTTAATCAACAGCTGTAATGATTAACTGATGGTCTGAGAGTTGAATAACACGGGGTATTGTGGTAGAAATCATGTATATTCAACTGGAACCCATTCATACTCAATAAAGAGTTGTGTGGTCATAGGTCTCATTTTCAGAATAAAGTTGCCATGACTTTTTATTCATACCTTGTTGAACATCGGTTTGCTAATTGATTGAATACTAAAATGTATAAGATTATATTGTTGTGTAGCTTGTAATATAATCAATAAGCTGGTACATTAAGGATATATGCTACTTTAATCTTTTTCATACTCATTCAAACGGAAGCAGCTGCCCAGGTTGGTCCAAATTGCGCATGACTCTTTTTTGAGCACATGGCTGTCGGTGCTGCTTTGATATGAAATGATGACTTACGATGATGTGGCGCTTATAATATCGGTACACGGTCATATAATTGCTGTCAAGTACTGTATTGAATGAGTACAAACTGTTCACTGAAATATCTACATGGAAATACTGCAAAATGGTTCAGTAGAATGACAGGAAGTACATCTGTTGATCTCTCTCAACGTGTCACTCGTTTTATCACTTATTAAATTCATTTTTTTGTTGCGTGTACCAAATTATAAATATTCTTGTTTTAATTTTGATTAATAAATTTATTCAATTATAGATATTCAATCGTTTCTGATAGTTTTTTTTTTCTCATCAACAAATTCAATACCCCAGAAATTGAAAGTAAAATCTGAGTCTGACATTTTTCAGTCAGTGTAAACACATAGGGCGACTTCGTTATTTACTATAGTCAGGCTGTTTATATATGCGTAAAAACAGCAACCAATCACTGCCGTGCTTCCAAAAGTGACGCATGTACAAACGAAGCTAAAAATATGTCTTGTTCAGGAGAAAACCATGATTGTGCAATCATCTTACAAAATGGCTGCCATGGTGGCCATCTTGGATTTCCACCCAACTGGATAAATGATCGACAGCACTTGGTCAGGACCAACTCAGGATCATTTCAGGTAGGAAAGAGTTGAATCCACTTGAGAAGAAGATAAAATTGGTGTTGTTTAGGAAAACCATGATTGCACAACCATTTTTACAAAATGGCTACCAAGACAAAGTTATTATTGGCTCTCTTTCCTTAACATCTCTACCAATTTTCAGCTCAATGGCATTAGTGGAACTGAAGAAAAAGTTAAAAATGTATTTTTCAAGATGGCTGCCATGGTGGCCATCTTGGATTTCGGACTAAACTGAAAAGTAACAATACTTGAACAGGAGCATCTCAAGATCATTTCAGGTAAGTAGGAGCTGAATCCAACTGGTTAAACATGAGAAGAATTTTGAGATGTGAAAAGTTCACGGATAGAGACAATGACGGGCAAAGCACAATGGCTTTAATTCATCCTGACCTTCGGGTCAGATGACCTATTATGCTAGCTTTATGTTAAATCTTGTTTTGTTAAATTTCAAAGGTCTACAGATGATGATTTTGTCAGCTCATTTCCCTACCTTATGGATGTTTACAGTTAAGATGGACATGTTCAAGTGATATATCCTATACAGATGTGGAAGAGATAGTGAACATGTTTACTACTACCCAATACACATTTGTATATCTAGAACAAAGCTGTGCATGATGTCACGTATTGTCATTTTGTACAATTATAAAAACAAAAACAATAAACTGCAATACAGAATTTAAAATAAACATTTCCCTGAAATATCCTACATTTATCATATTGTTTACTGTCAAATTTCCTGCACACTTTTCGTAAACAGGAAACATGATTCGCTCAACATTCTCAATTCATGAAGCATAATCTATCCGCATTTCACACTGATAGAGACATATCCAGAGTTAATAGTGAATTTTCTGTCAATTTTCTGGCAATAACGTTAACCTTAACATTGCGGTTGTGTATACTACCCTATTTGAGAATACCCAGATATGACAATAGTTAATTATTACTGCCTATTATAAGGATTGTCAGATTCTGATTGGACACGTATAATGATATGAAAACAAACTTAGTGAGATAGAATTCAGACCAAACTGTGAATATGTCAGTTACGGACTAAAACATTTATCAACATGACCAATTCCAAAGCTGGAGAAATGCAGAAAACGTGATTCAAGATTCTGATGCTGCAGACGGAAAACTTGTATTCAACATCACAGTAACTCTGTGATATCAGTGACCTGGAAGTAGTTAATATTTTCTGGTGTTTTTACATTACAAATTGTTTAAATATAAACATACACTTTGGTTTGGTTTGGTTTGTTTTTGTTTAACAATCAGGGTCATTTAAGGATGTGCCAGGTTTTGGAAGTAGAGGAAAGCCGGAGTACCAGGAGAAAAACCACCTGGCCTACGGTCAGTACCTGGCAACTGCCCCACATAGGTTTCGAACTCGCAACCCAGAGGTGAAGGGCTAGTGATAAAGTGTCGGTACACCTTAACCACTCGGCCACTGAGGCCCCTACATACACAACAGGACACGATGGTTACACAGTTACAATTTTATCATTGACCTATATTGACCTTGCCGTATTGCAATATCCCAATTTTTCAATATCGCCCACCTCCTAGATACGATTAGTCATGATAAGGTTCAAGAGAAATTGAACAGAGCTCAGCAATGCAAGACAATATGGCGGTGACAGCGACACACAGGAAAACACACAGATTTTGTAATTTGTGTATACTTGAGGCTTTGCCTTTGTTCAAACATTGACACACACAGATGGAATAACATCAGTTCAAACATTTTATGAAAGAAAACTGAAATTTGCCTATCCTTTCTTTTAAATCTGCCATCTTTGCATATTTTGCTGCTAACCAAAATGCAACCAAAGGCTTGGAAAGCTCATCTCTGATTGGCTGATATATATAATGAGCATTCATTGTCGAGTGGGTCACCTGAACGTGACCCTGATCGGAGCACCTTCAGATGTTCAGGTGGACGTAGTAGTAAACGTAATTTTAATCAGATTGACATTAAATCAATCTTGTTGACAAAAAAATCATGTTAAAAATGAAATATGGCTGAGAGTCCACCAAGCACAAGTTCAGACTCTATAACAATGAATATTAACAACAGTGGGTTTGAGGTATACTCCAATCCCAGTAACAAAATGATAGTAGCCTGGATTGAAACAAAAAACAGTTTTGATTAACTATCCTAATTTAATCTCATACAGAGAATATTGATGAATATGTGATTATTTTGGCCAATTATTTGAAAAGTTTAATTTCACCAAAAATACCTATCTATATGAAAGGTCAAACAACCTGTATTCATCACAGAAGGAGGCAACTGGAATTGTATTGTGAAAAATGTCAAGAACTGGTCTGTCACAAAAATACCTTTCCTCTGTTCACAAAAGCCATACAATTTGTAATTTGAAATCATTCCTCAGAAAAAACATGATATTAACCAGAGGCCCTGGGCCTTAAGGGTTACCTGAGTTCTAAATACATAATGATATTTCATGTTTTGTTTGTTTTTAAATCAAGAATTTAACACATTTGACCTCTGAGACCTTGAAAGTACATCAAGGTAATTCATTTGAACACCTTGTGTAGCCCTTCATCCCAGCATAAAACTGTCCAAATATCATGGATATGGGCTTCTTGGCTATTAAGAAGTTGTCAAAAGATTCAAACACATTTTACCTATTTGACCTTGAATGTAGGTCAAGGTCATTCCTTCATCTCAGCATACTACTGGCCTAATAGCACGACCTTGTTGGTTATTGAGATTTTGTTTCAAGATTTTAATATATTTGACCCCTGTGACCTTGAAAGTAGGTGAAGGTCATTGATTTGAAAAAAGTTTGTAGCCCTTCATTCTAGCATATGCATGCTACTGGCCAAATATCATGACCCTGGGTATCTTGGTTATTCAGAAGAAGTTGTTCAAAGATTTTAACACATTTGACCTATGTGCCCTTGAAAGTAAGTGAAGGTCATTGATTTGAACAAACTTTGTAGCCCTTCATTCTAGCATGTTACTGGCCCAATATAATGACCCTGCACCTCTTAGTTATTGAGTAAAATTTGTTTAGACATTTTAGCATATTTGACCCCTATGACCTTGAATGAAAGTCAAGGTCATTCATTTCAGCACACTTGATAGCTCTGCACCACAGCATACCAAAGGCCTAATATCAGGTCTCTCAGGTTCTTTGTTGTTGAGATGAAATTGTATAAATGTTTTAGCCTATTTGACCTTGAATGTATGATAAGGTCATTCATTTGAACAAACTTGGTAGCAAGGCCTTCACTTCAGCATTCTACAGGCCAAATATCAGACCTCAAGGCCTCTTGGTTATTAAGGAGAAGTTGAGAAGTTGTTTAAAAGGAAAAGTTGATGCCAGAGAGATGATGACCGGACAACAGACTGACGATGAATACTGCACCTCGGCCTTTAAGGCAGATAAGGTAAAATTGTTTTCAAATTAAAACCATAACTCTGAAATTGAATAAAAAATAATAACTGAAGCATTCAAAAATCATATCAAGGAAACGGGATTAGAAGTAAATGCATCTGATGTTGCTCACAGAATATTGGCACATAAAATTGTTATGAAATGTCTACAGCTGTAACCATTAAGAAGTGTTGGGCGCGCAGGGATCAGCTGATAAATAAATAATACCTTGCAGTAGCTTAGTGGTCCTGGAGATTGATGTAATGTTCACCTCATCTATGTATATCACAGCATCCTGTCACTAAATGGGCACCTGTACTAGTTGGTATCACATAAATTGAGATCAATTTATCCTTGTCACTAAATGGGCAATCATACAAGTTACGTTACATGTAGATCATTATATCCAGTCACTGTAGGGGTGTATGTACTGTTTATGTCATGCATAGATCTATAGATCGCTGTATCCTACCACTAAATAGGGACTGTAATGTTGTACATGTAGATCGCTGTATCCTAACACTAAATAGGGACTGTAATGTAGTACATGTAGATCGCTGTATCCTACCACTAAATAGGGACTGTAATGTTGTACATGTAGATCGCTGTATCCTAACACTAAATAGGGACCGTAATGTTGTACATGTAGATCGCTGTATCCTAACACTAAATAGGGACCGTAATGTAGTACATGTAGATCGCTGTATCCTACCACTAAATAGGGACTGTAATGTAGTACATGTAGATCGCTGTATCCTACCACTAAATAGGGACCGTAATGTTGTACATGTAGATCGCTGTATCCTAACACTAAATAGGGACTGTAATGTTGTACATGTAGATCGCTGTATCCTAACACTAAATAGGGACCGTAATGTTGTACATGTAGATCGCTGTATCCTGCCACTGAATGGGGTGTCTGTAATAGTTAAGTAATACATATGTGTAGATCTGATCTATAGATCGCTGTATCCTAACACTAAATAGGGACTGTAATGTTGTATATGTAGATCGCTGTATCCTAACACTAAATAGGGACCGTAATGTTGTACATGTAGATCGCTGTATCCTAACACTAAATAGGGACCGTAATGTTGTACATGTAGATCGCTGTATCCTAACACTAAATAGGGACTGTAATGTAGTACATGTAGATCGCTGTATCCTAACACTAAATAGGGACCGTAATGTTGTACATGTAGATCGCTGTATCCTAACACTAAATAGGGACTGTAATGTTGTACATGTAGATCGCTGTATCCTAACACTAAATAGGGACTGTAATGTAGTACATGTAGATCGCTGTATCCTAACACTAAATAGGGACTGTAATGTAGTACATGTAGATCGCTGTATCCTAACACTAAATAGGGACTGTAATGTTGTACATGTAGATCGCTGTATCCTAACACTAAATAGGGACCGTAATGTTGTACATGTAGATCGCTGTATCCTAACACTAAATAGGGACCGTAATGTTGTACATGTAGATCGCTGTATCCTAACACTAAATAGGGACTGTAATGTTGTACATGTAGATCGCTGTATCCTAACACTAAATAGGGACTGTAATGTTGTACATGTAGATCGCTGTATCCTAACACTAAATAGGGGCCGTAATGTAGTACATGTAGATCGCTGTATCCTAACACTAAATAGGGACTGTAATGTAGTACATGTAGATCGCTGTATCCTAACACTAAATAGGGACAGTAATGTTGTACATGTAGATCGCTGTATCCTAACACTAAATAGGGACCGTAATGTTGTACATGTAGATCGCTGTATCCTAACACTAAATAGGGACCGTAATGTTGTACATGTAGATCGCTGTATCCTAACACTAAATAGGGACCGTAATGTAGTACATGTAGATCGCTGTATCCTAACACTAAATAGGGACTGTAATGTTGAACATGTAGATCGCTGTATCCTAACACTAAATAGGGGCCGTAATGTAGTACATGTAGATCGCTGTATCCTAACACTAAATAGGGACTGTAATGTTGTACATGTAGATCGCTGTATCCTAGGGACTGTAATGTTGTACATGTAGATCGCTGTATCCTACCACTAAATTATCATCTTGGGTTATGTGATGTTCAATAGGTTTCAGATTGTCTGATATAAACCTGGTTTGTCACTCCTACAAACACAAGTACATTGTACACAGTCCAATGGTGTGGTAAAGTGAAAGGTAAGTCTTACAAAAACGAATACAAGTTATACAGTCCAGTGGTGTGGTAATGTGCAGGGTAATTCTTACAAATATTAATACAAGTTATACAGTACAGTGGTGTGGTAATGTGCAGGGTAATTCTTACAAAAACGAATACATGTTATACAGTCCAGTGGTGTGGTAATGTGCAAGGTAATTCTTACAAAAACGAATACATGTTATACAGTCCAGTGGTGTGGTAATGTGCAAGGTAATTCATGATCACATGGTATACATATCAATTTTGACCAATCAGAAACCGCCATTATGTTTCTATAGTAACATTTCTAGAAACACCTGATGTCTCAAATAATTATAGGCATTAATAAATGTACACCTCTGACTTGACCAAGTTTGAATACAGGAGGTCCATGGGGCTTGTATCACCCACCTGGATAGTTCAGTAATTATGATAAAGGTAAAGTTATACTGTATACGTGGTATTTTTCGCCCCAGGTTATTTTCGCCTTTGAGCAACAAAAGATATTCGCCCTGTTTTAATTTTGCCCTAAACTACTTTTTAAGAAATTATGTCTTTTCCTCGTTTACAATCGAAACATTCCGTACGGAATTCTCGATACAATTGCACTCGGAACACTCTGGATTTATCGAATTCCCCCATTTTCTTTTCTTTGCATATCCTACTGAGGTGTGAAATGTAATCAGGTGTGAAATAAACCATGTTTACCTGTGTTCAGATTTACTTTTAACCTATAATTAGTATCGGTATGAATTGATGGTCAATTTTAAGCAAACACGATGAGTGGTAAGCTCACCATGCTGTGACTTGTTCATTTGTCATCGATGGAAGATCAGTCTTCACAATGGCAAGAATTTTGTGTGCATCATTTTAAGAAATGACTGGATTTTAAAAGTTGCTTAGTATTTATAGTTTTTTTTTAAATCAAATATACTAAACCTAGTTAGCGTCTTCACCCATATTCTCTATTTAACTCAACGTGACATTGTAAATTTACTAGGCCTAGATTTAGATCAAGATTTTATTTCACATACATAGATTGGAATAAAACAATGAATTATTTTATAAATTTAGTGTAATTATATAAAATGTGTTGCTTGTAATTGTATAGAATAAAACACACTTGAAAAGTACAAGGGTATGTTTTGGATCAGACCACAATTAGCCTATGTACGATAACTTGTAAATCCTGCAATTGAGCTTGAAATTTTCGCTACCATCTTAAATTCACCCTATATCATCAAATGGCGAAAAATTAAACGGGGGCGAAAATTACCAGGTTTACAGTATTACAAATACTTTAACCATTCTGGATTCTGCCGCCAAGTACAATGTATTTCAGTCAACTTTTTCCTATCAAAATCAAGCAGTTCTGGTTTCAAAGAACACTGACAAAGCAAAGCTGAGGTTTAGACATTTGACAATTGTAGGAACCGAAATATACATTATACAATGTACTATGATATATGACTCTCATTTCCATCCAACTCCATTTACCAGTTTAATACTCATTTGTATTTGTAATTGAAAGGGCACATGCAACCACTGACCAACTGGAACCTACAAATCAAGACTGAGAAATATTCTCCAAGTACTTTCAAGAAAAAGTGATAAACAATTCAACATTTCTACTGACAAACTTCAAGAGGGCTGTCTGTTCTAAATGTCCACTCATATTCTGAACAAAGTTTTTAATTACACTCAATATTTTGGACCAATCCCTGTAACTAAAATGCATTGCCTTTTGGAGCCGATCCGTAACATTTTACAACTGAAATTTTGAAAGACCAAATTATAACGTAAACAAATTCTTTTTCTTTTGTTTTTGTAAATATTATATGGCTGTGAACATCATATTGCTTTAAAACAGACGTCATCAGGGAGTCATTATAATTATGACAATAAGGATAAAGCTGTTATGATAAATCAACATCAGCAAAAACTCAAGAATCACACCTCGATGCCGAGTTTTACAGTTCACCTAACTTTGCGAAGGTTTCACAGTTGTTTATGAAATAATTTAAACAGCATTTGATAAATTTTGTAATAAAATTTTTTTCTGAGTTAGACTGCACTTGTCTAAGTCAGATTATTCTGATGAATAAGTGATTTTGTAGCTTAAAGTGCATAACTATCTCCCATGAGCATGATACAGCCATGTTGAAAAGACCATTACCTAAAGGGTACACAAGTGATAATGGTTCAGACCAAAATTCATCAATTTGATGGATCTACACTTAATTGGCCCTATTGGGCCCCGCCCCTCCGGGCCCCGCCCCTCCGGCCCCAGGGGAGCCACACCCTCCCTGTTTACATTGAAACTCCTGTGCCCAATAATGCTCCAGACCACATTTCATCAAAATCCATTCAGTCATTCAGGATTAGGATGATTTAAAGGATTTTCTTCTATTTCTCCTTCTGGGCTCCACTGCTCCAGCCCCAAGGGAGCCATACCCTCCATTTATACACAGGCTATATAACAAGTAAATCCATACACTAACACATAACTGTCACTAATTAATTTGTCACACTAGAATGTTGACAAGCTGTATAACATAACTGAAAAAGAACAATGCTTTCACTCCATGTTAAAATAGCAGATATTCCTTGATAACAAAATCACACCAAAAATCTACTTCCAATAAAAATACTCTCGAGAGAAACGAATGGTCTTTTACAAGATTTTTTAATGAAAAAGTAATGTAAAAACATAATTCCCAAAGTAGGGCACTGCACTCGCGAAACGCATATATAAATTGGCTGCATTTAACAAAGATTCTTATCAGACCACATTCCGAAAACAGATTTTTATCATCTCTTTCGGAAATGGATTTGGAGTTGGATAAAGATTTATGGTTTGACATTCATTCTCAAGTTGTATACGCAAACATGTGGAATTTTGATTTCTTTTTCAGACGGAAGTAATTCTCGACTGAAATTAATACTCCCATACTCCCATAAACTGTACTCCTAGCCGAGAACCAGGAGGCGGACTTTAAAAAAAAAAAAAAACATGGTGCAACATTTTGAAAAAATTACCCCCGCAGAGTCCCGGGAACTGACTCATAAAATTGAATGAACTGATAAAACAGTTTTCTTAAAGTGGCAGTATGCATTTGGTGTCATGGGAGTCTTGGATGTTTTATTGATACTAACATTGGATCTGGTGTCTGACCAATCTTGGGGGCTTAAAAGATGACTTGATAGATTTTACAGACTCGCAGTAATCATGTAGGTATGAATCAATATCTACAACATAACTATACGGGATAGCTTAACTAGACAGCGGAAATGACTTAAAGGAATATTTTTCTTAAATGTTTCGGATGTATAAGAATCAATACAAATATTTATCTACTGAAAATAAATAACAGAAACAAGTGGATTCTACGGAGTGGTGTTCTGTGCTACGTGTGTGTTGGTTCTGTGAATTAAGCACGACCTAAACACCGGGTTCTCGTACCGTAGGCACACTTATCGTAATCACCTGTTAACGGCCTTACACTGAGGTGCATGTGTATGTAGAACACTACAAGCTCCTTATAAGCTGTAAAACACTTAAATCAGTGGTGGGAAAAAGGATGTAAATTTAAAGTGATCCTCACTGGCAGTCATTGATGAGGGATGTACACTGTACACAATAATACTGTCATCTTTATCAAGTGTGCTATAGGGATGTCCGTACAGCTTTAATTCACCAGGAGAGAAGCACTTAAATTAATGATCTGAAACGATTAACAGCCATGTACATCATCGTCGATCAGAAGATCCACATTTTGAACTTTTTCAGATTCTGTCATAGTTTTGTGTGAATTGTCCCCTATATACACTGGAAGTGATAGGCAGGAAAATCTATATACATGGATTATATTACAATGATATGTACAAACTCTAACAGAGTGGACAATCATGTGACCAGTCATGTGACCTGTCATGTGATAGGAAGCAGGAAGGTATTCAATATTTACTCTCTTTGCTACCTCATTTCTGAATAACAACTGGACAAGGGTGTGGAGAATCGACCATAACTAACCAGTAAAATTGTAAGTATGACATTTTAATACCACTAAGATGATTCATTGGTATTCTACTGTAAAAAGGATTTCCTTTTATTTTATTAATTTTTTTTTATTATTTCCTTTTGTTTTTGTTGTTGTTGTGGTTTTTTTTGTTTTTTTTTACTGAAAATAACATCTTGTAAAAAGATTTATTGTTGTACATATAGAGGTTTAATTATAACAAAAGGCCCATGGGATTTATCGGTCACTTGAGTTCTGATATAGATACTAGTGGCAGAAGATTTTTGCTTTTAATTAGAAACAAAGATTTTAACATATCGACCCATTAGATCTTGAAAGTAGGCCAAGGTAATTTATTTGAATAAACATGGTAGTGTTTCATCCCAGCATGCTACTTGTCTATAACAGGCTCCTAGACTTCAACTGTAAAGTGCCCTAACTATTACCATCAGATCTGTCCCAAATCCATTCAAATTGACTCAAGTTATCGTGTGCACCAGAACCAATGGCAACGAAAACTTCAAAGGGTCATAACTCTGAAAGTTACTGTGGAATCGGCCCGATTATGAATATATGGTTCAAGGTCATCCATTTGATAAAATTTGTGAGGCTCCATGATTGGAACCTATCAGTCCAATTATCATGATTTTTAACCTTTCAGTTAAAAAGTTGTTTAAGTAATTTGACCCCTGTGACATTGAATACAGATCAAGGTCATATCTTTTGGCAAACTTAGTCAGGTCTCACATAAGGGAAACTATCAGCCAGATATTATGACGTTGGGACTCTTGGTTAGAGAGAAGAAGATGTTAAGATGGAAAAGTTGATGCTGGACGGACAACATATGGGGAACAACAAATGATGGAGGACAGACGGACAGACAAGCTACTTTTGATGGAAGACAGACGGACAGACAAGCTAAAACAATTACCGGATGACAAACGATGCACAATACACGACAGCAAACAAAAAGTCATTAAAACTAGGTCAGTATGACCCTTCAGCTCAGGTGACCTAAAAAGGGTGATCAAAGTGTGATTAATTACCAGTTGTTTATAACAGGTTAGCAAAGTCAATGGTTGACCTCATAAAAGCAAGGTTCTATCATTAACAAGTTATAGGAATCATGGTTGATATAATTAGTATTTTACACCTAACTCTTTCAGTACCGTTGTCGACTATAGTCGACATAAAAATGTGCTCCCTCTTCCCCATTGTCGACTATAGTCGACAGACTAAGTTGACGTTATTTAAGTGTTGATTTGTTGAAAACATCAACCGACATATACAATCATCCAATGCAATGATATATATAATGCGTTCAAAACTTTTGAAAAAAACATTTTGGTTGATAAATTTGTTCTTATTTCGTTTGTGTTACATGTTTTTTCCGTTAGAGAAATAGGTGATATTTTCTCAATATGTTGTTAATGTAAACAATATGGCACCTTGCTACATTTGTATTTTAGATATCCGAGTCTAGGACGTTTCAGATTGTTCAATCTGACATCTAGATCATATTTTGTTAAATATTTCTTAATCATGTACCAAAACAATACTAACCTTTCTGTTTCTATATGAAAAAAACAACACACCAAAAATGCACATGTAGTCTGCAATTTTGTTTAAACTTCTGGGGGCGAGCCTAATAACTATTTTTCTTAATTTAACTGTGAATTCATTCATTTTAACATTAGAAGTTATCAAAAACTGCACCTGTAACCGTCTTTTCTTTCCCGAGGTATATCAGCCGTTAAAACTGGCTATTTTTACCTGTCTGTCAATAGCCAATCAGCTGGTCATCGCTATAGATTGATTCCGAGCTATGACATCACAAGTGTGATAGTTAATTAATTGCCTTGAGTCACTATGGCAAGAATAGGCCAAACCCCACATATAAACATGGTTTTCCTGTTGTTTTAGTATGAATAATGGTAGTTAAAATTGACTAAAGTTGTTTTGTGTTTTACAGATTTACAGTGAATATTTTCAACAATTTTGTAGTTTATACATGTAGACCTATAGGGAAAAAGGGCTTAGATTATGTACAGCCTCAAACATCTATACAGATTATGTGACATTTTTATTTTTGTGTAGTCAGTCTAT